>NC_050175.1:42677673-42977673 GCF_008315115.2 Sander lucioperca | reverse complement strand
TCTGGACGGAAACCAGTGAAAGATATTAGAAGCACTTTTCCGGTGATGGCTGAGCGTTACTGAGCAGCCTCCAACTGAGCTTGAAGACGTAGATGTGACGTGAGCAACCTGTCTGAAAGTTGGAAGTCTTCTGGTAGCTGTGCCAAGAGAAATCTCAATCATTCCCAATCTAGCAGAGACGGAGAGCGTAGGTATATGTAAGGAGATAACATAGGCACAGGCGAATTATTGATCACTAAAATGCTAGTTAACATTAGTAATTCAACTTAAACAGCTAATGTAAGTTGAAATTGCCTGCAAGCTTCTCCTGTACTATACGGTAATTCCTCTACTATGCGACAGTAAGTCGCGTGGTTATGGCACAATCGTTAGCCTATTTTTATAAAAACGTCTGCTACGGAGCCATAACGTGAGGTACAAGGTAATGGAGCCTTTTATACATTGTCATGTTTCTTTAGAAATAAACAATGGACAAATAAAGTCTTTAAACTCTTTAGATGTAAAGTTTTTCGTGGTCAAAGTGACGCCAAAATGAATGGCAGTCAATGGAATGCTAATGGCGGGTGAGTGCTAGGTAGCATCAAAATGGCGCCATAGGAGGTACGCTTTGTGGAAGCTGGCTTACCCCCTTGGCAAGCACAGCCCACCCAGTGGCTTGTTTGAATTTGGTTGACCAATCACAACAGAGTGGGCCAGCTGACCAATCAGAGCAGACTGGGCTTTTCAGGAAGGTGTTTCAGACAGAGGAGCTGTAGCAATGGGCAGTATGAGAAACATATTAGGTTTTTTTGAACATCAAAGCATGTAAACTTATTCTAGTAGACCCTAAGAGTACAAATATGATGCTGAAAAGGAGTATAAATAGGGCCCTTTAACTCTCTGAAAGAATGCAAATACACTTATTTATTAAAATGTCAAATTATTTCTTTACGCTAACATGGACGAGAAGTCCTAAAAGTGCTATGGATGATATATCGACTATGAGTTTGCATGTGAACGTCAATTCCCATGACAGCTGCCACTGTGGACAACCTGCCACTCCACCAAACACATCTTATTCATGTCAGAAAGCACTCACAGAGGGACGGTACAGATGGAGGCACAACAACAGCAATAGCAACACAGCTGGAAGAGGAAGCCAAGAAAAGGACCGACATTCATCCACATTCATTCAGAAGCAGAGAGAGAGTGGCTGGCACCCATGATAGTGGGTAGCTTGGAGCCGCAACAGACTTGGAGCTGAGAGCAGAACTTTGGAAGACATTTAAAGGAGCAGAATGCTTCTTTCTACCACTGCACATGTGCAACAATGTTAAGGCAATCTACACCCTTCCTTTCTCCTCTGTATTTTGCCACTGCAGGTTAATGAAGCCCTGTACCGCTTAGGCCGGCTACACACTGGCTGCGTGGCGTGAGCGTGTCAGCTGCGTGGCGTGTCCGTTCATATTTCGGGCTCCCATGTTAACAGGTTAGAGCTTACACACTGCGTGCGTGACACGCACGTCTTTGGCGTGGCTCGAGCCGCGCCGAAAACGCGTCAAACGCGGCAAAATAGAATAGGAAAAGATGTTTATATGTCATTTTGACACAAATACATATTAATAAATGACATGTTGATGTTTGAAAGTCTCTAGGTTTTGATATAAATGCAGATATAAATGTAATTTTTTTTAAAAATTGATTTTCTCATATTGCATCTGTCAATACAGAACGAAATATTCTGTAGCCTATTTTGCCGTCAATACTGCCGACGTTGTCTTTGCTGTAATCAAATCAGTATATATTTATGTTTAAGATGGTATTTCATTTTATCAATGGGAAACATACATGTGTACAGACAAGGCTAGTAGCAGCTGACACGCAACAGAAACGCCACAGAAACGCCACGCTCACGCCACGCAGCCAGTGTGTAGCCGGCCTTAGCTTCCATAATAAAATAGTTCCAGGACTCATTTTAAAATGTTTGAAAACGCACTTTGGGACTTTTAGATACATCAATATCATTCTTGATATTGATGTATAAAGGCCGATTTATGCTCCTGCATTCAATTGACGCCCTGGCTACGTACGTAGGTACATGCAGATACCGACCCTTTGCCGTAGCCTGATGTGCACCTCTCAAAAAATGTAACTACACGTTGCGGCAACCGCTCAGCCGTGGCTTGGTAGTGTTGCATTTCCCCCTACTCATTTCCTGGTTCTTCTCCAGAAACAACATGACATCAAGGAGAGGGTTAACTTTTCCTGCTACAGATTTCCCACCGTGGTGAGAAAGCACATTGGAGGCACTTTGTTTCTCTCACTATGAGACTCAAGAGGCGGTACTCGCTCCGAAGCTAATCACCGTCACTCTCTCATTCGCTCTACACACACTCCCCACGCACACACACACATGCAGGCCCTGCAATTCTCTTAAAGAGATCGACGCAACCACCAACGCACAGGTAGAAACTTCAGACCACCTACGTAGGCTACGGCGAAAGCTCTGCGTGGAGCCTCCACAGAACCATAAATAAGCCTTAAAGGAGAATTCCGGCCGATTTTTAACCTGAATCTTGATCGCTATATATCTCCGAGTACTGTCGATAGGAAAAAAAAACGAGCAAAATCGGTGCTAGCAAACTGGAGTTGCTGCAGCTACGTTCAGAGCTCCCAGTTAGCTAAAATGCCAGTTGTCGGGGCATCTTATAAAGAGTGCCTTTGTGCCTCTTAACAGACACAAAATGCAATTAAAATGTCTGTGCATGAACATGAACATGAACAGGGCCCTTACGTGACAACAAGATGTGTTTTCAACTCAGACATTGTGACGAAACCATTTAAATTCAAAGTACTGTCACCTGTCTCGATCCTGCCGGTAGCTAGCTCGGCCGTGCTAGCAGGCCCGACCGGCTTGCACAGTATTAGCGTTACTGAAGGCTAGCTGTAGTCTCGCGCTGAAGTCCCGTTGGAATTCAGTTGTTGAAGGAAATGGTAAACAAACAAACGTGAACCATTTCTTTTCCATAGTAGATCAACACACGTTATTCTTACTCCAAGCTTCTTCCCTTGTGAACACCCCCGATCTTCACTCTTCACACACTACGCTCCGATCTGCACACTAGTGTTTACCGACGGGAGAGAAAGCAGAAGCAAAGATGCCGGTCGGGCCTGCTAGCGCGGCCGAGCTAGCTACCGGCAGGATCAATTTGAATTTAAACGGTTTCTTCACAATGTCTGAGTTGAAAACACATCTTGTTGTCATGTAAGGGCCCTGTTCATGTTGCACAGACATTTTAATTGCATTTGTGTTTGTTAAGAGACACAAAGTCACTCTTTATAAGATGCCCCGAGAACTGGCATTTTAGCTAACTGGGAGCTCTGGACGTAGCTGCAGCAACTCAATTTGCTAGCACCGATTTTGCTAATTTTTTTTCCCCTATATTCCTATATAGCGATCAAGATTCAGGTAAAAATCGGCTGGTATTCTCCTTTAAGACGAATGTTTGTGAGCTGGAGTGTGTAGTTGGAAACTAACCTGGAGGTGTCCTCTTCATCAGAGCCCAGCTCCTCCTCCTCTCCACTCATCCTGCAGCTCATCTGGTAGACAGACATGCTGGGGTGCTCGATCAGCAGGTTCTCCAGGGGATCCACCTCAGGGGCTGATCGCAGCCTGCTCTCTGTACAAACAACATCCCAGTTCACACAGATCTGTTTTCATCCCAGTCTAACCCTACAGTCACATTAACTACAAAAGAGAGCGACACGCACTCGCTTTTGGGCGCTCCTGGGCGTGCCTAGCCTACTCCTGGTTGCTTGACAACAGTAAACAGAAATTCTCCGGTGGTACCTTAAAGCATGTCTTAAAAGTCACTTCAGAGGTATTGTCAAGTCACAAGAATGATGTTTTTGGATTTTGAAGTATTTATTTCTCGATAGAAGTAACAAAATATGAGATAAAATGCCAAACATATCAGATATATACAGAAATACGATGCCCTGAAGCGTTTCCGTCCTCTTCAATGATTTTCTTTGACTCGAGCGACCAACGTACATACTGTACCTCATGCTGCCTTCACACCGATTGGCAGTCGCTTTGTCGCATCGCTCAGCATTTGCATAAAATAGACTTCTTGTCTATTTCGGCCCAGCCTTGGTCATGACAAAACGGCCACTCCCACTGAAAATGAATGGCAGCCTGTCGCTTTTTCGCTGTCTCTTGTAGCTGTGTGACTGTAGGGTAAGCTGCACCCTCACTGAGCCAACATTTGAAAATGTATAGATGTGAATGTACAGTATTGGTGCACCTCTGGCAGGGTTTATTTCTCACCTGGGAGATTAACAAGCACCCATCCTCCCTCCTCAAACTCCATCAGCTCCTCGTAAGTGTCCTCTGCTGCCTCAAAGTCCTCCCCGGCGTTCCCAAGCAGATGAGAAAGAATCTTTCCGATCATCTTTATGCCTCTATTGCAATCTGTAAATAAACAACAGCAAGCAGGTGAATTGCAAGAATGCACCAAAGACCACGTTTAATCCTGATGCGATATTATATTGATTCTTTGGACAACGGTACGATATTTGCGGATATCTTGAAGTCCGTCAAGATGCAATGTCGATTTGATTTAATTGAGGGGCCTGCGATCGATATGAGACGATATCATAGGCCCATTTAACGCAGTTACATTTATAGCAACTCAAAAAAGACTAAAAACAGGATTTGACAATGTTATTACTGAGCCCATTCTAGACATTTAAATAAAAAAAAAAACTCTTCTTTTTAATAAATATATATATAAAATAAAAACATAAAGTGGGAATCTAAAATAAAAGGGGCATCTTATAGACGATATGATCGATATATTCACTGTAAATCGATAATATTGGATCATGGATCATTGATTAGATATATATGATCGATCCAGGTCGATGTATCGTTACACCCCTACCAAAAGACACAGCAAAGTAGTTTGGAATGTTTCTATATTTTAAATGTCAAAGTGAGCACTGAGTTGATCCGAGTTACCTCTTCCAACTCCTCCCTGCTTGTTTTTTTTGTTTTTTTGTGTGCAAATTAGCAATGCGAGTGGCTCCCCCTTGAGGCTGTCCCAATAAACACCCCCAAAGTCTTCCATGGACACATAGAACATGCCTGCTCTTGATCAACAACTGATTCCATTGCGCCAGCTCAGAAACCTGAGCAGCCTGAGTTGTGACGTTGTGAAGTTGTGTTGTGCCCGAGCTGAAATGGCTGAGGGAACACGATGATACATGAGGCTGAAATTACACTGAGCAGCAACATTATATCATCTCTGTGCTACTGGTTTTTTAGATTTCTTCCATGACCTCAGACTGCAGCTGACTGACCTTTTGTTCCCACCAGAAGCCCGGTGAAACTGATATCAACACTGTTTGTTTTCCCACGCGATTCTTGGGCAAAGATATTTTAGTCTCTTAATATTACTTAATGCACTAAAACTGAAGAAAAAAAAAATCCTACGGCCACAATAAATGAAAGTATAGTCAACGAAGTGATCATAAGATTACTGACCTCATCCCATTTACCCAATACAGTGTGTGAAGGTGTAATTAAGGGTCAATATTTACTGTATCTAATCCTTATATCTGCTGATTGTAAAGATTTTTTTCATGCAGACAACAACAGACCTTAATTTGTTTCCTTATCTGTTAAGTTCCCTCAGGTATATCTCAAAATGTATTATATGGCCGTGTTATACCATGATTTAGTAGATGTCTGCTGTCGTTGTTTAAGACAAACATATCCATAAATACACCTGTGTTTTCCCCACAGTGTCCGGATGCCTTCCTGCCTGCCTGTCACTGTGTTTGCCCGGAATGTAATGTCACCAGACCCCTCCCTGCAAGCACATACATAATCCCCCATCAAGCCTTTTATAACCTGATATCCGCAGAAAACAGCTGAGTGTGTGCTCAGATACTGTATAAGTGTTATATATAGTATATAGTGTACATTTCTTGTAATGAAACCTGGGCTCAGATATAAGTGCTGCTCGCATTAGGTATGGGTTTTGGTGGTGTTTGTCCGTACAGCATAGAATACATTACAAACCAAGTACCAAGAGAGTATTGTTCTTACAGAACAAAAGACAAATGCGACCCAATGGCTCATAACTGGCCAGAAGGCTATTGCTCAGTGGTCATAGTTACATTTTGACTTACCCGACCAAAATAAAGTGTTTGTCTTCGGGTGTGGTCGTTGTACAGAAAGGATCCCCGCTCTCTTGCTGTTCTTCAGAGATTGTTTTGATCTCAAAGTTGTTTATCGGCGAGAGTCCTCCTCCGTGCGTCCTGAAACGTCACCAAGCCCCGCCCATTGAGGCGGGACCGCGGACGGAGCGGGTGTGCGTCAGTCACTGCGTCATACATGCACACAAACCAAATCCAAGACCGCTTTTCCTTCTGCAAAGATATTAGGACAGAAATTCATATTTGTGAACACTGTCTTCTCAAGCTATAACTCAGAGTGGAACAGTTATAGATAAGCTATGTCTATAGGAACAGTAACCGAACTTGCAAACAACGTAGTGGACAAAAAGGTATTTCTAGTACCGTAGACTAACGTTAGTAAGAAAGTTTCAAAAATGGACAGTAACCTAATGTATGTTCCCCACAACCACTCAAACATGCTCTTTTGAAGCAGCAGCACCAGAAAGCACAGGGAGGCATTTCTTCTGTGAAAACTAGTAAGTTAAACTTATTTTATACTTACCGGTTTGTGCATGAGCGAACAACAAGCTAGCTAGCTAGCTAGCTAACTCCATAATGTTTTTTAAAGAGTTTTATCGAAGACTAGTTCCAGATAATTCACCAAACAGCTATGTGTGCGCGTGCGCGAGACGTTGCGTTTTTGTCAAAGGGAAAATGTAAAACCTTCCGAGAGAAGAGAAAAGAGGGACAATAAGCAAACACAGTGCCAGCAGCCATGGTGTTAACAAAGAATTTCTAATAAGGTAGACGGGCTTTGGTGTTAATTAATAGCATTAATGGCACAGCTTGGTTTTCATCTTTGTCACCTCCAAATAAAAAGATCAACCCGCCGCCTTAAATTGAGTAATTCTTGACTCTCCTTTTCTAGCTCATGCTTGGGTTTGTTTTGACTTTACTGCGCACAATAACAATAGGAAGGAATAGGAAGGACTCTCTCAGTATAGACACATGACATGTTTTATCTAAAAATAATTATATGGTTTGTGGCTTTACGACATATTGACGTACCGGTAGATTATCTTTGGTGGAAAATCATAATCTTGGCTCGATTGTATACTCTCTGATACACTTTTGGAAACCAGGAAGTGGGGCGACTCTACGCTGCCAATCCGGGTCCTTCCACCCGTCGTATGCAGAGTTTGAGAAAAGCCGAACGCACGCTAAATCAAAAACTACCGCTTTGCTTGGCACATTTAGGACAGGACTGAAGGTAAATTTAATAAGTACTTTTTGAGGGGAGGCTGGTGGTAGCTGTCTTCTATGTCTTGTATTTGCTTAAATAGAGATGAAGAAATGAATCCCTCGGTGCTTGAAGTCTTGTTTTGTTCGGTAATAAAATAGAAACTAAACGTGGTATGTGTATGCGTTGTTGACTGTCTTCATTATCGTCGAAACGTTCTCTTTGGAAAAAAAAACAAACGACAACATTTATGTCAGTTTATATAGCTAGCAGTCAGTTTAGACCAGTAGCTACTCGACTAACGAACACACTTAACTCCATACTCTCAAGCCTAACTCCATATAGAAACCGGGGTAATTTTAATTTGGATTAAATAATGTTAGGTGTTGCCACCTACAATTCGACCCGAGATATTTTAAGAATTGATTGACAGCCGCCACGTTGTCATTCGGTGTACCTGCAGTGTATAAAGCATTACATAATTATACATAATTTTTTTGAAATACAGTTGTGTATTTGTAATGTATGGAAATGCATTTCAATAATTTATTTGTTGCTATTTTGTGCTGTTTAGGTTTCGTTGAACTTACAAGTAAAAGTGAAACCGAATTTGTCCTGACAGTCATGAAGCCTATACTAGGTTCGTTCATCTAATGTTATATTATGCCAGTTCCCAGGGATGTGGGTCTCCCAGGAAGAAAAAAAACAATCATATACAGCATGTATGCATTGCCTGGTGAACTTAATTTCTTTGACTACAAAAGTTACAGGACTGTTGGACTTAGCCCCAGGTTCACAGGATTTGTGTTAGATTTGCACCACTAAAGAACATTATGAACTAATGTGGGTCTTGCATTACCACCTAATTGTGTGGCCCTGTCTTGTAGAGGGCCCTTCGTCAAAATCTCTTTTTAAGCTTACTACACACCAAGCCGATAATCGGCCGTTGGACAGTCTGGCGAGGTCAGTGACTCTAGTCTGTTCGGTGTGTTCCGTGCCGTCGGCCTTCATTTTGGCCGATTTGACATGTATAATCGGCGTGGCGGGCACTGCCAGCAGTCGGACTCAAATGACCAATCTGATTGGTAGAGAGCTAATCCGGAAACGAGGAGCGGAATGAGCGTGACTAGAGTCTCTCAAAATCTGACGAAAATCTTTTAAACTGACCTTTGTCGATCTGAAATGAAGACAGATTCAGCAACTGCACAGCCTATTTCTCACTTAAAATGTTTTCAGAAAACACGTTTCGGTGAACTATTTTAGTACAATACGAGATCGTATTCTGAACAAGCCGTCATACCCACGTGACGCGTTCGTCCAATCAGCTGCTGGTTTTCATTTTTTAGGCGACAATACAGATTAGCGCCGCCTGCTGTTATGGAGACGTATTACGTCTCGTCTCTTTGGTGTGTTCCGAGGCATTTTTTTGACCAACTCGGGGAGACTGATCAGTCCAACTGCCTTTTCTGCCGACGGTCGGCCGTCTGGTCGGTGTGTCTGGGCCTTTAGACATCATGATTGCAAAATGGCACACAGCTAGACTAGGTTTGGTGTTTTAGTAGATGCTGCCATGCTAACCCCGTCGAAATAATCGTGTCAAAACTCATTAAAAAAAAATGAATTCTGTGCGGCAAAATGTGGTCTTCCTCTGATCTGAACCATGGCTTAAAGTTACTACACACAGTAACTTACACACATGGCTTAAATATGTTTTAGGAAAGACACCCACAGTAGCTTTGACTGTTCCCTTCTCTTCTCTATGATGCCAGGGTCTCAACGCAGGGATGGCTCCACGGATGGATGATGTCATGCGTCTGTGCTGTGAATTATCAGCTCACGATCAGATCAAGGTGGCCGTGAAAAGCTCCACCAAAGGGGCCATGGTGGCAGGAGGAACTGCCTTCGTGGGCGGGCTGCTCGGTGGACCTCCAGGCATCGCTGTTGGTAAGAATAAATACTCGGACAAACACTACAGATTCTGACTTTTTGTATTTCTGAAGTAGACTCGACAGCTGCCTGCGCTGACTGGGGGCTGTAAGATTTCTAGGATTCCACACCTTGAAGGATCATACACAGCTCTGAGCAGGCTATTATTTACATTACAGATGAGACTGTTTGAAGATTTGAATACTAATTCTTATAACCACCTCTTCTTCATTCTTATTCACTGTTAAGTTATTGGTAGAAAACAAATCCACAGGGATTTGCTGCTTTTCTCTGTCTTGGATCATGTTGATTAAAAAATCTTTGGGTTTGTCACTCTGGGTGGGACAACACTATCAGTTTAGACTCTGAACTGATAAGGATTGTGCTGATGACTGAGAATACTAGGGGTGGGAGGAAAAATCGATACACAGATGCCAAGTATCGATCTATTATAATATGTGTTGGTCAGTTTGTCCTCTTGACAATCCCATTTTGCAGCATTGATGAACAGACAGAGAAATGTATCTTTTTAGATAAAACAGATATGACAAAATTTCCTTTTGGGGACATATTTTGAAATTGGGAAAAAATTTTAAGTTGGAAAAAAGGTAACAAATTGCGATAAATAGCAGAATATTGCAGTATGTTTAAAATCGCAAGAATATCGTACCGTGACATAAGTATCATGATGATATCGTATCATGAGACCTCTGGTGATTCCCACCCCTAGAGAATACCAGCCATAGCCTCGCCTCTTTCTTTTTTTTTTTTTTAAGATAATTTTTTTTGGGAATGTTTGGCCTTTATTAGATAGGACAGCCGAAGGCGGACAATGGGGAGAGAGAGGGGGAATGACATGCAGCAAAGATCAGTGGGTCGGAATTGAACCTGCGGCCACTGCGGTAAGGACTGAGCCTCTGTACATGGGGCGCACGCTCAACCAGGTGAGCTACCAGGGTGCCCCTGCCTCGCCTCGCCTCTTAAAAGGAATATGCCACCCACATTCCCCTACAAAACTTAAACCTGCATTGTTAGATTTTTTTTCGGCCACGTGGGGGCAGAAAAACAAACTGTAAGCACAACATTGACACATCAGCCAGGCACAGAGCAACATTAGAATTAATTTGGTGTTGTTTTTCTGGCCTTGTGACAAATGTAAGTCCAGTATTCACTCTCCATTTAGCTCTTTTTTCGGTTTACACCAACTCTTGAGAAAAATGTGTGGCTCTTTAGCGCCTCGGTCCTCGGCTGAACCAGAAGTGGTTCTGGCCCTCCTTCGTGAAGGCTGCCTCAAAGCCGTTATTCCTACCCCGAGGAGCGAGAAGCAAGGAGCGAGGATGGAGGAGGGATCACTGAGGAGCTATGAGCGAGGAAACATGAGGGCAGCCTTCCTGGAAGCCGTGCAGCTGAAAGCCGTTGCTAATTCACGCGACGCTTCAGGTGAAAGGACGTTTTACCCCTCTAAAACACATTTCCTCGTTTCTTCTCTCCTCGCATGATTTCCTCCGTCTCTCCCATGCTTCCTCGGTGGGACGGACTAAAACGCAAGGAAGGGAAGCAAGTGGAGGAACCCGGGATGCAATTTAAGGAAAGTGAGATGCACATTTAGAAAGACAATACTTTTTTTAACAATAAAGCATGTAAACAGGCTCTAGTAGAAACACAAAAATACAAGTATGAACCAGACTGATCTCACAAAATGCCGTATGTATGACACGCCAATTCGTATGCCATTTTGGCGTGTTATCAAGACGCGTAATCGTTTTTTAGCGTGTTTATCAACGCCGTTTAGCCTCCATTGACCTACATTACACGTGAATTATCGCCGTAGCGAGTAGTATGAAAGGACAGAGGTTGGTTGGTTGGGGTGGCGGATGGTTAAAAAACAGGACTTTCACCTAGGAGAGCCGGGATCGCGTCCCGCGTGTGGTGTTTGTCATCTGTTTTTTTTTAATAAAGCCTTCCCCAATGTTCTTTTCCTAAACCCAACCGTTTATTGTTTTCTTAAGCGTGTCACGTTGGTCACCGTCGTGTTTTTGTCGTTTTTTAGTGTTACTAAAGTCTTTCCCAATGTTCTTTCCCTAAACCCAACCTTTTTTTTTTTATTTACTTTACTTTTTTTATTTACTTTACTTATTTACTTTTTTTTTTACACACATGTGACATTGTTCTCACAATAACATGCGTGTATGTTTACATGCGCTGTATACAGCGTAGACATACACATGGATAGCTCAAAATGCGTACAGATAACACGCCACTTGGCTTTAGGAATGTGACGTGTATGTTTACGCAAAGTCATGATGCCATGTTGCAAATGAGCAGAATATGGGACCTTTATAAGATTCCTGATTATTGAGTTTTCGGTTGTCTTTGATGCAGGACCCTGTAACTGACCCTTTATCTCCACCAGGAGGAGCAGTAGGCGGTCTGCTGGGCAGCTGGCTGACCAGCGGCCAGTTCCGTCCTCTGCCTCAGATCCTGATGGAGATGCCCCCCGCCCAGCAACAGAAGCTCTACGACCACATCCAGACCGTCCTGGGGAACCTGAACTGGATGGACGCGGCCCAGCTCATCGCCCTGGTGATGGGCAACGCCACTCTGCAGCAGCAGGTCACCGCCGCGCTGGTCAGCTACATCACACAGGAACTCAAAGCAGAGGTGCGCTATCAAGACTGAGTTCTAGTCCCACACAGACTTTTTTTCAGGATGGTCAGGCCTGCCAAACACAACCAGAGTCCTCTGCAAAAGGTTTTTGTACTTCATTGGAAAAATGGAATCATGGATGGTTTATTTTCTCAACTGGGGCAAATGGAGAAGTTATCCTTTACTATTTTGTAGTGTCTAAGTGCATTTACTCAAGTACTGTATTAAGTACAATTTTTAAGGTACTTGTACTTCTACAGTAGTACAAATAGTTTCTGTACTTATAAAACGAGGCATTAGAAAGTTTGTAACTACACCAGAAGTATGTAGTAGTAGTAGTAGTAGTATGTAAGGACTGCGCGATAGCGCCGATAGCGCAGTAGCAGCCGAAAGGAGTATCCATCAGGCAAGTATTATTTAAATATACTTCTGGTGTAGTTACAAACTTTCTAATGCCTCGTTTTATAAGTACAGAAACTATTTGTACTACTGTAGAAGTTTGGTATCATTCCGGGAATTATTAGTGGGGTAATTTACGAGATACAAACATGGATCCATTAGCGCCTGCACTAAGCTAACCAGCTGATAACGCTAACTTGACCAACGTTATAACAAGGGAAAAAAGCTTATGGGGGGTTGTTTGGCTTGAGGTCAAGGTGCAAAGCAGCCTGGGGTGAAATTACTCCGAACCATCACTTTAACCACTGCTACTCCCCTATATTTATTTGGCAGATTCAGATTATAAATACAAAATTTAAATCAACTAATAACTTATGAACTATTGCTACCCAGCAGCATATCCGTTATCCTTTATCCGCTGTAATATTAGAGATGCTTACACAGTAATGAACCGCTAATTATAATCCAGTGATATTATAGATATTGTTCTGAAAAGGACCATTCTGCATGATGACTACTTTAACTATCGGTATTTTGGTAGTTTATTTTAATGTCAATACTTCAGTAAAAGATCTGAGTACCTTATCCACCACTGCCTTAACATGAAAGAAATCACAGTCACCATAGAAAGCTATATGTGTTACTCAATCATGAATAAATAGTGACATTAGCACAAATTATGTTTTTGTACAACAGATGCCAAATTTCCTCTCTGGTTTTTTAAAAACATATTGTGCCTCTGGATCTCCTTCACTTCCACTCTGTATCAGCGTGTTTTAATATACATCTGCATAGGAACTTCAAATAAAATACACCTTTTGCAGCAATTTTGCTTTTGACTAATCATTTGCTTATTTAATAATGATGACAATAAATTGTTAGGATTGTTAGGGCACATTTTGAAAAATACACACATCCTTACTATCTCCTTGGCATTTTTAGTTCAAACGGGTGATGTCCTATTAGGTTTAATTCAGCCCTTGTAGTAAAACTGTTGTGCAGGGGCTTTTATTCATATACACTGTAGTCTAATATATGGAGGCCCATTAATGCCAGGAAAATTAAGTGATTAAATGTTATTCAATATAAAAAAAAAAAATAATCATGGGGAGTCAATGTTAGGAGAGAGTACATCGAAATTATGAGATACCAAGTTAAAATGATAATCAAAATTATTAAAATTTTGTATACATTTATTTTACTTTAACCAAAAGAAGGGCAGCAGGTGTGCGTTCTAAATGGGTGATCAACGTCAAAAATGCAAATCAGTTCAAAAGTTGAAAAAAGGGGCACACAATCAGAGCAATCAATGCCTGTAGAGCTTCACATTTTATTGAAACTAGTACAGTGCCCGTTCGGAGCGCATGCCTGTTCGGAACGGCCGATTGCTTGGTTCCCAGTATATTATTTTTTTCATACAACTTTATTGTGTAAATTCTCACAGACATGACACAAAATGCAGTTATAAAACACTTGATTCCCAGTATTGCTGCTTGCAGCGTTGACTGGTGGGGTGCCCGTTTGAAGTGTTCTCGAGAACCACTCTTCCGACGGTAAAGGTAAATGTACTGCATTTATATAGCACCTTCCTACCTTACCAGACAAAGTGCTTTACAATTTTCCTCTCATTCAGCCATTCACATACACCGATGGTGGCCGAGCTGCCGTACATGGCGCTGGCCCATCTCTCTTGTGGCCGCCAGTCACCTCTCTCTGTCACTTCTGACTGAGGAGAGAGAAAGACCTCGCGCTCGCCTGACAAAACTGGCATCTCTTTTACAGAAAGTCAGATTTGATGCTAGTTGCAATTTTGAAAAAAAATCGCTAAGGGGATCTGAAAAGTTGCTTACACCCGCTGCTGTGCAAAGGCTCGTACAACAGCGTGCTGCGCGTGACGTCATTTGCGCATGCCGGATCGTTTGAAAGACACACACACACACACACACACACACACACACACACTAGAGCTGTCAATCTTCCTCTATAATACCATTCGAATTCCATTTGATATTTTTTTTAATATTCAAATAATATTCAAATATTTAATGCTCAATTGCAGCCTGTAAAATAATATGTACTACACTACTCAGGCTTATGCATTGGTTGTTGGCATTATGGTTGTTGTTACACGTTCTGTCCACTAGAGGGGCTTCCAACATTAGTCTGGCCTCGAGGGGACCTGCACGCAACTCTGTTTACATTCATTTTCCACCACTAGCACACAGCGACAAACACAAATCAACAGAGAACTCTGGAATGAAGCATTATCAACAAGTGTAGTGAAGCAGCTCTGTTGTAAAGGCTAACGGTGCTCGGTTAACACAATGACATCATGTTAAAGCACAGCCGAAACGTTTTGTCATAAAACTAGCTTGGTAAGTAACAAATTATGCTAACGGCATTAATAACTAAGCCAAACGGGGCTGTCACTACTATTTTAGTGATTTAGCTATAAGCAACCTGGTTCTTGCAGATTGTCACGTTACTGAGAATACAGCTATTAGAAGGTAATATATGACGTGGAAGCTAACTCTGACAGCTGTAGGGCAGCTAACATTACCTTTAGCTGTCTTCGTGAAGCTCCCAGCTACGCTAACGTTACTGTACCTCGCGACGCAGTTAGAAAACAAGAACGAGCTAACTAACGTTAACATAAGCACTTTGGCTCGGTGGAAGTCGTTTTTAAAGTCATGTTAAAACTATTTCCCCGTCCTTCTTACGATTTCCAGCCACAGCCTGTCACTCCCCCGTGTACTAACGTTACTCGGTACGTAACGCTAGCTCCGTAATGTTGTACTAACGTTATCTTAGACCTCACAATGCCTTGTGTTTCTCACTCCCAGTTATTGTTCATAAGACGTGACATGAGTGACACATGCTGGTAGGCCTGGCCAAGGCGAGAAGAGGGAGATTAGCTGTTAGCCAACATATTTATAAAAAAAGTCACATTCGAATAGTAATTTCAGCATTCGAATAGTATTGATTTTTTTACTATTCGAATTATATTTAAATTTCGGCATTCGTTCCAACAGCCCTAACACACACACACACACACACACACACACACAGTAGGGCTCCACAATTAATCGCAATTTTATCGAAATCGCAATATGAACTAGTGCAATACCCAAATCGCAGGGGGGCGCAATATTTGTTAAAGGCAAAATATGGGTCAAACCATTCTAAAAGAAAGTATAGTGGTGCTTGCAGAGACGTCCCGGCCTACAAATCGTATCCTACATCTACTCCTAAATCTTTGTTTGGTACAGATCCTCGCAAAAAAATCACACTTCAATCAGTCAATCGTTTTTCAATGAAAATGAGAATAATGATACAAAAATGATCATTCCCTCCAATATCATGAATTATATCGCAATCGCAATATCAGTCAAAATAATCGCTATTAGATATTTTCCTCCTATCGCGCAGCCCTAACACACACACACACACACACACACACTGAGGTTCCTCGATTTATTATAGTTAGATGTCATTGCTGAGGCCTTCCTCAGACCATGAATTCTGTTCATGTTTTTTCCCCCTTTTTTGAAAATTAGCTACCATTTTATTTCCAATTTGTTCGTGGCCATACATTCTTTATTACTGCCTCAATATGGAGGCATGTTCAAAATAAATAATCTTTGTGTGTAAAATTTGACAAAAAAAATGACCCAGAAACTCTATATAGACTCTATATTGTTCCCATCTCTTTACGAAAACAACCGGTTTCAGTAGATACACTAGCAGTGTGGCAGGGCATTGGGGGAAAAGTAACTGATGAATTACTATTTTGTTAGTATTCAGTAACTGCTGCTACATTGAGTCTTTGACATCACTAAGGTCAAATCGTGATGGCACCTGTGATTGTAAAAGGCTATTTAATAATTTTTAGGTATGTCTGTGGTGCTCAGATTTTATTATAAAGAGTGGATATTCAGTTATGCTTGGAGATGCCAGGAATTTGTGAAGTGAAGATGAAAAAAAAAAAAAAAAACAATATCTTGTTTTGTCTATGCAGTGACACAGATGAGCGAGTGGGATGGAAGCGACATGGCAACCAGTCCAGTTTTGTTATCTAATCTCTCTCAACAATGTCATTTTGAAATGGAGATAGTGAAGGCAGCAACCTTTTTCAGTCAGTTTGCACACATTGCTGCTGGGGAAATAATGAATATAAATTCTTCCACAATCACGTCAAAAACTGTAAATATCTCAATGTTTCGATTGAAACGTCGACATAGATCGTGAACTATAAAATTGTGACAAAAATGTCACCTGTCACCACTTTCCCTGTGGTGTTGGAGCTTCTCTAAAACACAGGTGATGCATAGCAGAAATAAGAACCAGTGCGACTATCTTTGCATCTTCCAAAGTTAAACACACATCTGTCCTTAACCCACAAAACTGTGAGCATTGAAACCAGCCAGCAGTAAGGCTTAAATTAGAGATCCTGCCCTCAACTGCACACACAATATTCAACTACAATGTGGGATATGGTGAGTTGAATTAAACATATTGTGTAATAATATTGTATAGTAATCATGTAGCAAAAAAGCAAACAAAATGGGTTGTAATTTGTTTACAAAGACCGATTTTTTTATTCATAAAAACAACTTTTGGATGTGGATGTTGAAATGACATTAGGCCTACATTTACATAGCAACAAGATATCCAGCTTTATCTTCTTTTTCAAATGTGTCCGGCGCAGAGACCAAACACTTGTTAGAAGGCACAAAAGACAGCATTGTGACAATTTGTAAAGTTAAAATGGGACAGTAAGCACTGAGTGTACGGGATATAGTACCAAGGACGCAGACTATGTCTTCATGTCATGGTTCAGGCCCAAATATCTACAGTATATAGTGTTGCATTATAACACTGTACTCCACTTTACATTAGAGTCCAGAGAGCAGTTATTTGGAGCTTTAAGTGGAGATGAACAATAAAAGTTATAACCTAAATAAGGTCCATGACAGAGACGGTGAGACAGGCAACTGGTTAAGATTGGACTTGATGAAAAGCCAGTCAGTGGCTTGTATTTTGGTGGCCTCATTTGGACCCCGGTGTTAAGCTGTGGTCCAGCTGAGCACACGTCTGTGTTGTCTGTAACATCAGAGTGCACCAAACCATAACGTGACCCAGGTTATAAAACACAATTGCTTGAAAACTGCATTAACTGTTTTTTTGGCCAATTGGGAGCAGCAGGAACTACCTGTAAACACAACATTGACATGTCACCTTATAAAAAAAACCCAACAAAGGCAAATGTGTTAGCCAACAGTAGCTTAACTACACATCCAGCAAATTATTGGCGTCTTGTTTCCAGCAACCTATAGTTAACAAAAGGCCAATATTTTTGCGTACGTATAGTAATTTGTGGTTTCCGTGGTACTGTACCCAAAACTGTCCAGAAAGAAAACCAGTGCTTATTGTCAAGTGGTCATTTACAGCTTTACGTGGTTCTATTTATTGGTAAAATATATGAAATGTAACCACTTGATACTCCTAAAAATACAGTTGCAAATCCTGCCCCCGCACCTTCATCCCATTGCTGTTCTTGACAAAAAGATGCTAAACAGAAGGCACAGCGGGACTCTGGGACAGTTGGTCTTCCTGTACACTCCTTGGCCTGACAGAAGTAAATCGTAAATAGGTCATCTCATGAC
The DNA here is from genome assembly GCF_008315115.2 of Sander lucioperca. Taxonomy (NCBI): domain Eukaryota; kingdom Metazoa; phylum Chordata; class Actinopteri; order Perciformes; family Percidae; genus Sander; species Sander lucioperca. The sequence goes on along the minus strand of NC_050175.1, from coordinate 42,959,631 downwards.
TTCCAAAAGGACAGAGTCCACTGGTCTCAATATGATGTGAAACCTTAAATCCCACACAATGTAAATGGAAAAATGGTTAGGGCACATAGCCAAAAAAACATAACGTCACAGCAAAGCTTCTCAGGTCCAGTTTAAGGTACCGTTATTCATGAATCGGCCAAACCCTTTTAACACAATCTAAAGATGTATTCTTACATTTTTCTTAGCAATTGTCATTATTTCTAAACCAAAGCTACTTAAAGGAACACCCCGACTTATTGGGACTTTGTCTTAGTCCCCGTATCCCCCAAAGTTAGATAAGTCCATACATACCCTTCTCATCTCCGTGCGTGTTATAACTCTGTCTGACGCACCCACCGCTAGCCTAGCTTAGCCCAGATCCTGGAGGTAACCGGCTCCATCTAGCCTACTGCTCCCAATAAGTGACAAAATAACGCCAACATGTTCCTATTTACATGTTGTGATTCGTAGAGTCACAGCGTGTACAAATAACAAGGTCACATGAGACACAGCCGTCTTCTAACCGTATACATACTGGGAACTATATTCTCAGGCGAAGCACTGCTACTTGGGTGGAGTGATTAAGCGCAACACCTGAAAGCACCGTTGTTACTCTCTGCTCCTCACCACGGGGCTTCTCAGGTGCTGCGAGCAAATCACTCCGCCCAAGTAGCAGAAATAGCAGTGCTTCGCCTTCTGAGAATATAGTTCCCAGTATGTATACGGTTAGAAGACGTCTCATGTGACCTTGTTATTTGTACACGCTGTGACTATACAAATCACAACATGTAAATAGGAAAATGTTGGCGTTATTTTGTCACTTATTGGGAGCAGTAGGCTAGATGGAGCCGGTTACCTCCAGGATCTGTGCTAAGCTAGGCTAGCGGTGGGTGCGTCAGACAGAGTTACGACACGCACGGAGATGAGAAGGGTATGTATGGACTTATCCAACTCTGGGGGATATGGTGAATAAGTCCCAATAAGTCGGTGTGTTCCTTTAATACGTACAAAAAACAGCAGTGTAAAAGTTACTAGTTGTCATTTGTTGGGGGTTATGTCCATTTCTCATATTTCTATTTGCCGGTACAATAACTTCCTGGAGTCTTGCCGTCACATAAGCCCCTGTAAAGCCGCAGCTCGTCATTTGTACGCTGCTTTAGAGGTGGTGGTAGGAAGAATTCTGTTTTTTTCACCTTTATGCTAAGCATGAATATACCATCAATGAGTATGATAAAAGTACATTTGATATAACAAAAAATACACCGTACGTTATTGAAACCGAGAGATATTACCAGTTTGGCAGTGTTAAGTGAATAAATGCATTCAGGTGAAAGTAGTGTGACAGTGCTACATTTATATTTATATATATATATAACTCTTGTCTATTTGAAGGCTCTTTCTGTTGACAGTAACAAAAGGTTCACAGGCACAACTGTGTGAAGTTAAGGAAATATTCTGGAAACAAAATCAGACAATACAATTTCATATCTGTCAGCAATTGATATCCATTTGCTACCTAGTGTTCTATATTGATTTTCTTTTGTTTTTGGCGCCATTTTATTGAAGTGCCTGAATTCTATGTGTAAACTTTATGCACAGTGTAGTTTAAAACCTCCCACCCCGGAACAAAAATTGTTAGTTATTTACTAACAATATACCACAATGCAAAGCTTTGCTTTTCCTCCTGAGATGACAGACGTTTAAAATTGGTGAAAGAATGTTGACACTGAAGTCAAAATTCTCTTGTCTAAATCTAGCTGATCTACTTAAGTGATTCGATTTTTCACCAAACGAGTGCAAAATGGGCGAGGAGTTGAGGAAATTGGTTCGAAACACTCAGAACAAGTGGATTCACGACCCTATTGATATTTTCAACTATCTCAATCTCACTAGTGCTTCCTAAGCAACTCTTCAAAACGTTTGATTAATAAAAAGGCAAAAAACACGTCATTTCAAAAACGGTTCCCAAGTCTGGAGCTGCAGAACGCCACGGAGATGCATTCAGAGCCGCACGCGCCATCCAACAAGGTGCTCAGAGGGAGTACACAAGGCAGGTTCAAAGCAGTGTTATTAGTAAAGCTATGTGCGGGAAAATACACTTCACTTCATTTACATTTGTAGTAAGTAAAATAAAAATAAAAAAAATGTACACTGTACAATACATCAAATCCTATCTAACGTGAGACATGGAGAGTAAAGGTGTAGAAATGCCGGTGCTGTGCCGAGTCTAAAACTGGTCAGAGAGGAGATCACACAGTCTCTGAGACACAGACTCCCTGCTGGTCCGCAGGGTCAGCCGGTACATCTGGAGAGAAAACACACACAGTTACACAGGCTATATGATGATTGATGGTTCAATACCTGTGTGTGTGTGTGTGTGTGTGTGTGTGTTTACCTGTGCTTGTGTGTTGGGCTCCAGTCTGAGGAGGCAGCCCACCTGAGTGTTCTTAGTGTGAATGACTCCAGCTCCAACAAAGTTTGCAGGATTGGGATCCACCCCAATCAGCAGAGCTACACCGAAACCTAAGATCTATGAAAGAATTTACAGAGAAACCACTTTATATTTAAAAAAAAAATCATAAAAAATATATAGAATGAACGCCTTGCTGTTGTATACCTAAGTTAAGGTGCAGTTTACGCCCATGTCTGTCCAGACCCCCTTTTTTGGCACGATGCTGTGACGTGCGTCGCCTCCTTCTGTAACTCCCTGCTGCATCCATAGAGTCTAGTGTTTCCTCTATGCTGATTTTGCCGTGGTGGCACGCCACAGCAAAATTTCTGCCGCCACGGTATCAGAAATAGGGCAGACGCACAACAGGGTTTCCGCTATGTACACCGCACACCGCCGCACCTTCAGCTGTTTATAAAGTCGTAATTACACGACTCTGCAGAGCCGTCTGCTCTACTGAACTCAAGCGAACTGTCATCCGTTCCCTCTCTCCCCTTTAGGGGGAGCAACTGGAACAGTGACAGGACGTCATCACTCGCGAAGTCATGGCAACCAAATAAACAACAGGGCGAGTACTACTTGTCACTCAATCTTAGGCAAAGTGACAAACGGCGACGACGACAGCCGCGACATGAAATCCGCACTCACGCGGGTCCCGTGAAATATGACCGCTACAGTTTATCGGAATATAGCACTGTGGACACTGAATTTGATGAATTTACTGTTTATCAGACCCCAGATGAGACAAGAAGCTAACGTTAGTGAACGCTGCGGTGACGGTCCCTCTGCCTCTGACTCCCCGCTGCAGGAGACGCTGTATTCCTCCGACACGCTGTATTAACGTTGCGGTTTAAAACGCTTTCCAGGTTAGTGGGGGTGCATACTGCTCAAAACCAACATGAAAAACGTAGCTAGTAATGTTCACTCAGCGTGTAATTCGTTGTTAAACTGTGTGTTAAATGAGCGGTGACGTTAAATCGCCGGTTTCAGGTAACGGCACCCTACGGTACCGTCTATTTGCTGGATGGTTTCAAGGTAACGGTCGGTAGCTAACATTAGCAGATAAGCCCGTTGACAGCGTTATTGTTCCTATTTTGGCACAATGTTTCTGACCGTAGTAGTGTTCATAGTGACTGAAAGTGTCATGTGAGACGCTAAAAAGAAACTACACGCTGTTTTCAGGTAACATTACTTTTTGACGTTCAACACCCCCATCAAGCTAGCTAGCTAGCGTTAGCTGGTAACTTAAGAGAAAGTTTGCAGATTTTCAACCATTTTGTGTACTGCCGTACATTCTGATGAACAGCAACAGTACCCACCAGTAAAACTCTGCTGGATGACTTGCTTCAGAAGGTTTGAATATCGGCGACTTGCTCTTTAGCGTTTAGCTTAGCACAGCGCCATTAAAACCATACACAATGCTTGGCCGTGTCATCCTCCCCAGCTCTGCCCTTTTGTCCAAATATGGTCACTTCTTGCTCCAAAATACCAAGATGGCGAAGGCCAGAACGCAAACTTTTTTTTTTTAAGATTATTTTTTGGGGCTTTTTCCCTTTATTTGAAAGTGGATAGACATGAAAGGGGGAGAGAGAGAGGGGATGACACGTAGCAAAGGGCAGCAGGTCGGACTCGAAACCTGCGCTGCTGCAGGACTCAGCCAACATGGGGCGAACGCTCTTAATGGGTGAGCTGGAGGCCGCCCCCAAAATGCAAACTCTAGGCTTCAAAACGGCAGTCCATGAACCAATGGGTGGCGTCACCGATGCTACGTCCACTATTTTTACCGTGTATGGATGCAGCAGGGAGTAACAGACGGAGGCGACGCACGTCATAGCATCGTGCCAAAAAAGGGGCCGGAAATTAGCGTGTCCGCCCGCGTGTCAACTTCCCGCTGAGTTCAAAACCTACTGTAAATTGTAGGACGTGAATGTCAAGTGGTTCAACAGCATACAGGTCGAAATAAGTCATACATTTTCACACAAACAGTTGGTTAATGTAAAGCTAAGCAGTTTCCCTTAAAGAAGTAATTTTTTTTTATTTACCTTGGCATTGGTCACATCTGTGTCCATTGGGTGTTGGGCTTTGAAGATTGTTTGAACCTCTTGCTGAGGACTGAGGACACAGGAGGACAGGAACAACAGGACATGTTAATATACTGTAGAATGCTATCCACTGCATTAATTGCAATATACAGGACACAGCATATTTACACGACATACTAGGGGTGTTGAAAGTAATCACTGCGTCGATGCATCGCGATCCGGACAAGGACGATTCTGCATCGATGCAGTGACAGACCATAATCGATTATCGCCTACTGATGGTACTTGTTGATTTCCCGCTTGCTTTTTTTGTCTGTTGTCTGCTGTTCAGACTCCGCTACATTCAGGAAGTGTCTTCTTTTAAGAGCCGATACAATAAAAAGGGGAGTTCATGTATATCTGACTGCATGAATTTGTCGATGTAGCAATATATCATAATATTAAAAAGGTGCTCTAAGCGATGTCACGCGTTTTTTAGGCTACAACATTTTTTGTCACATACAGCAAACATCTCCTCGCTATCCGCTAGCTGCCTGTCCCCTGAACACACTGTAAAAAAAACAAACGCGGTCTCTGTAGACAGCCCAGGCTCCACAAACGCCAACAAAAACAAACTGCGCCAACCAGGGGCCTGTTTCACAAAAGCAGAATTTATAAATCCAGGATAACTGATAAAGCGAGGCTTGACCTAGTCTAATCTGTGCATCCTGGCTTGGTGCGTTTCACGAAGGCCAAGCCAGGCTGAGGAGGAGAGACTAGGTCGAGCCAGGATGAAGTAATTCAGATAGATGTGCGTCCGCGGCTTTCCTCAAAAGACCGCGAGGTCGATCACAGATTTACTGATGCCAAAATGGAGAATACGCATTGTACATACTTTATACAGAGTGAGCAGCAGCTTCTTGTGGAAGTATGATGACGTGAAACACATTATTTGTATAAAAAGAAAAGAAACACGGCCGCTGTAATGAAACAGCGAAAGAAAGCGTAGCAGGCGATCGCGGACCAACTGAATATATACATTAACTGACCACTGCTCTGAATTGAAACCGTCATAATCATTCCATTCAAGGATTAGGTTACTAATCATTTGCACAAATTAACAGTTGTACTCTTAGCCTTAAAAGTAAGCAGAAGATAATGTTACTCAGGAAATTTACCACGAAGATCAATTTTCTACAACGCTAGAGTATGATGCATAAATATCTCTTCGTTCTGTTCCTCCCTCTCTCTCATGGGCTAAAATATACATTTCCTAAGTCATATTAACTTCCACTGCTCGCATTTAATGCAAAGTGTACAACTGTTCGTTTTTGCAAATGACAGTGACTCATTGAATGGTTTCAGTTAAGAGCAGTAGTTCGTAAATGTATATTTTTAGATCATCATTCAGTCTGTCCGCTATTATCTGCCACGCTTTTTCTCGCGTTTTTTATTTTTATTTTTTTTTTTTATAGAGGACGAGTTTCCTTCTCTACATATTATATGATTTGCTCCCTTGTATATATGGACAAGAAAATAAAGACACTGAAGAAATTGGACTCTAAAATCTAGAAACTATAAAGATAATTAAGTGAGAAATTCCATGTATGAGTATATTCATCAGTTATTTCCCCCCCAGCAAAATATAAGGTCAAAAACCATTGGGGTGTCCTCCCCCTGTTGTTACATGAATGTACAGTAGCCTACAACACTAGATAGTTACTGGTTCTGTGAAATAAGTCTATAATTTGGGAGGACTGTACAATTAGGACATGTTCTTTAAATTGTACAATCCTCTCAAATTATAGTCCCAGTTTACTGGACAACACAAATTGTGTGCTAAGAATGCCAAATACAATGCACATGGCAGCGGAACAAACATGATCGTTATTGTTAAAGAATTAAAAAAAAATGAATCAACTCAAATAATTCAAGGTGCATTGGTCAACTATAGAAATGTAAAACATTGTATGTATTGCCCTTAGTAACAAAATTTAAAAACACATTTGAAATTTTATCAGCATTTTCTAATTATCTCAACAACTGTCATAATATTTTCATCAAACTAACAATATGAACAGCAGTCGTCATACAGCAATATAACTGTCACATGAATAATTATTAAAACAAATAATGGTCACAACTTTAAATAATAACAGTACTTAAAGGAATTAAATGAACAGCAACATGCACCTGTTGTATTTTAATCCAGGCTGATAACAATAGGGTAAAACCACTGCTAGGTGATCAGAAAAGGCTCCAGGATTAAATAAATCCTGGCTGTTAGCCTGGTCGGGAGCAGGCTAGCTGCACAGAATAAATCTCCATGGTGATTTATGTGCCTCTACTTTCGTGAAACCGAGTCAAGGCTTAAATCATCCAGGATAACGGATAAATCCCGGCTTAATCCCTTATCTTGGTTTTGTGAAACAGGCCCCAGCACCACCAAACATAAACAAGTGTTCCAGCGTTCCAGCCAATAACCGACAAGAAGGATTTGGGGGTGGGGGTTGGGGGGTTAGTGAGCGGAAGGTAGGGGGAGGGGACGGGATGAGGAGGAGGAGGCAGTTAATCGTAGATAATCGTAATCGAATTGTCGTGACACCAGTGAAGGTTCACACCCCTATGACCTACCTATGTCCAAAGCACTTTACGATGCTCCATATATCCACGCGGGTTCCCATTAAGGGTTGGGGTTTGATAGCACTTTATTGTATCTGAATCCAGAACCAAGTCCGCTTATGGAATCCGTATGCTTTCAGCTAGAATATTTTACCGGTGAAGACGTGCCACACTGTTGGCCTTGTTGAACTACAAAAACATACCATTCACTCACATGAAGTGTGGTGTTACAGTCATGTAACAGAGTGGTGCTTATTTTACACTACATTACATTTAGCTGACGCTCTTATCCAAAGTGACCTCAATGAGAGCCATTTGTTTGTGACGAGTAATGTTCCCACCTTCCATGCTGTGCTGAGGAATTTTATGTACAGATTCAGGTGCCAATTAACAGAGTCAAAGAATACAATTTTAACTGCCTTAATCAACCCTGCACTTGGTGATACCAGATATACTTCCAAACTCTGGAAACACTGGAACACGCATCTGTATCTGTTTTAATTATTGTGCATGGCTATTCTGTCTGTCTGTATTTGTATGTTCCCTTTATGTAATAAGTGGTAGTCTGTACATCTGTATGTTTTTATGTTTGTGTGTACCCCTCTTGTAATATGTTGTGTACTTTTATATCTGGACTAGAGCTTAGATCGGCCCAAAAAATCAAGCCCGAACCTACCCGAGCACGTTGCGTCCAAGCCCGGCCCAACACATTAACTGTAATTATGAGCCCGAGCCCGATTTTAAACCTGACACTTTTTTAATACGTGGGCCGTTATAACTGACGTTCTCAACTACAATTCAGAGTTGTTTGCACTACAGAAATCTGTTTAGAATAATACAACAAGGACGAAGCATGTAAACTGTGCTGTTTGTTTAGAATGGAACGGATCGCAAGTGGATCTGAATGAAGAAACGTAAAAAAAAAAAAAAGAAACAATGATGAACAACATATTGTTGTCACTGCCCACGACTTGTTTAAACTGCTTCCATACCTCCGACTTTCCTCCACACTTGCTCAAAGTTAATTCTCCTGTTTTTCTTTTTTTCTTTACATCTTCAAGCTCCCGGTGTGATGCGTGCGAGAGGAGGAGACTCCGCGCATGAAGTGCTGCATTTTGTAACTGCAGCCTAACTTTTGTACACATTTGTTACTTTTATTTATATATATATATATATATATATATATATATATATATATATATATATATAATATTTCTGATTATGGCATAGCTTTCTCCCCACCCAAATAGGATAATAAGGTAATGGATAAAAAAATTGCTTGATCAAGGGTCCGGCCCGGCCCGGCCCGAGGATGTGGCGGAAAATAACGGCCCGAGCCCGACCCGAGGTCCGGTCTGGCTCGGGTCGGGCTCGGGCTTGTGCCGAGAATCTAAACTCTAATCTGGACCTTGAGTCTGTAAATAAAGTTATATATAAAAGGGTCGCAGGTCAGAACCGAACGTGCAACCGCTGCGGCGAGGACCGAGCCTCTGCACATGGGGCGCACGCTCCACCAGGTGAGCCACCCAGGTGCCCCAAAATCGGCCTTTTCTGACAGAGACAAATGCTGATAGGAACCTTGGGACACTGGTGCATTGATCATGTGAAGTGAGCCTTACACTCCGAGCTGTTTCCAGCGTTGGAAGAAGTCTTGGGATGTCATCTCTGTAGGCTGAAAGAACTTGTTCAGCATCACAGGGAGTTTCACTGCAATCTTCTGTAGAGTTCCACCGTATCTGTTCACACACACACACAGTCAGAAATGAGCACATATATGTAAATAAATGCATTAAAAACTTCTCTCCGCCAGGTGTGCCTCCCTCTCCCCTCCCAAACAAACAAGAGTTGAATCTCACTCAGTTGTCTCCCTTCCGGCTTACTTACAGTCAAGAAGGCCGTAAAGATAACAAAAGCAGGGCAATATTCATCTTGTATCGTGCCTAACTAATGGATCATAACATATCAGGTATGGAATTCTGCAGATGCTCCGGTTTAAAATATGACCAAACTTTTCTTTGGATGTCAGCTTTTGAGCCACGACAAAGGCCAAAATGTGGCCTGCAACAGACCAGCTAAGGCTTGCTTTTAGCCTAGCAGGTTGGCGAAAATGCCTTTTTCTATGTGATTCGCTGTTGATCACTTGCGGCCCCTACTGGCCGTTTAAGAGTGAGGACTCAGCAGTCAATGACCAGTATAAAACAGAGCAGTCAATAAAATAGGTTTTGTAACAATTGTCAATCACCGCAACCAGGGGACATCCTTGAGGATACAGTCATAAATGTGCACAAAAAAAATATTAGGCTGATGGGCCCAGTGGTATGCGAAATTAGCTGCGGACAGTGCACAATCCCCTTCAGGCTCATGTCGGGTGGAGGTAATACAGTATGCATTCAGACACCAACCTGAACTGGATGTCGAGTACCGGTGCGTCTGTGAAATCCGACAAACACTCAATGTTGACGACCTGCTGGAGCTGAGCTCCACCATCTACTGTGGGGTCTACTGCCTTAGCGTGGACATTCAGCTGTGGAGACAATGGTCAAGGATTCTACAGATACCTAAATGACACTGGCAGCATACATCTCAGCCTCTCTACATCAAGCAGCTTTGCAGAGTACTCACACCGGTTCCCTCTGTCAGTTTTGTTGTGTTGTAGGCCTAGTTGAAGAAGGGTTTTCTTGACAGTGTGAGTGGTATGCAGAGAGACGGCAGTCCTGCAGAACTCAGCTGGGAAGTAGTAATACTTGTTGATTTAGCTGTGTGTGTTAAATAAAATGCAGTGCTTCCTGTGGGCTGGAACGGGACAATCTAGTCTGTAAAAAGAACTGTTTTGATGATTAAACTGTGTTTGATGATAAGGTGACCTTTGACTTTCAGGTGGATGCTGTGTGCAGTAAAGCCCATCAGACGAAGCATTTTTATCGAAAACTTTGCGCTTTTAATGTTTGTTAACAGTTTTATTAACTGTGTTTTACTTGTGTTGGGGGGGGGGGGCAAAAAAACGCAAGGGAAAAGTTGAGACCGACTCGACTTTTGGAGAAACACAACCCCACGTCATGCTGCGGTGGCCAATCACGTAACCAGACTAGTTGGTGTGTTCTGAGCTATGGTCTGAGGCGGTGTGAGAGTCCCAGACAGAAAACAGGAAACATCACTGCCTCTATCGCTGCCGCATGAAAGTTTAAAAAAACACTACGAGGGTAAAAACAAAAAAACACAACCACTGAACTGCCGGGGAGTTATAGCGTAGCGTATATAGTGTAATAGCTGAATGTTTCCTGCAACAACAAAGCACTCACTATGTCTCGCTCGTCTCTTTTCTTTCTCTCTCTCCTATTAAATGAAGTTGCCTTCAAGTGCGGTCGGAAATGTCGAAATCTAGAGACGATCTGACGGAAAACAGTAATTGTGAAATATAAAGTCTGCCTGTGCTTTGTTGGGGGGGGGGTTTAAGAACATAACAGGACGTCACACAAATCGTTTCATTGACACTCCGCCTGCCGCACCACACTGCTGAAAAATCGCTAGATCGCTTTTTTTTTTGTTGGTATGAAGGCCCACTAACACTGAATGACCTGACCACACTGTATCAGGCTGGGGTGCTTAAGAAGGCCCAATCAGTCGTGTCTGAACCGAGCCATCCTCGTTTTAATTAAATGAAGTTGCCGCCGTCCGGTCGTAGATACAGTCTGCCTACTTGCAGGACCAATGGACTCAAAAGTTAATTTATCCCAACTGTCACTGGCCTTTTAAACCAAGTAAGGTAGTTTCACATTTTATTTATCTATTTATTGACTTGTTGTTCATGTTTATGTTATGCTCCATTTGTAGTTATTTTTTTTTTTTTACTGTCTCCCTGTGTTTTTGTGATTCTTGCATTGCTTGTCTGGTGTGTGGCACTGTTGTCTGTAAATCAAATTGCCCCTTAATAATAATAATAATAATAAAGTTTCCTTGATCTTGAAAACAAGAAGCTACCAAGCTGTGGAAAGGATATGAGTCTTGAGCGTGTCGCTGCTGGTCACTGATGAGGAGAAGCTGAGGAACTGGGTAGAGGTCTTGTTGCCGTAGAACACATAAATACGACCTGTGGGACGTTAGCAGGGCCACTTTCTCAGTTCATTCATTCTGAAGTCATCACATCCGACTAGCAGTATCCACTACATTTAAGACATACAATTATAATAACATTCTGCATCTTACTTTTCTTTCTCTTAACACTAGGTGTCAGAAGTACCCTTTAAAATATCTTTAAAAAGAAAAGAACAGGCCCGATGAGATGTCCTAAAAGTAAAAGATGCAGAACAGAAGCACATTGGAGACAAATACTATCAGAAAGCTGCTCACCCAGGTTCTGCCTGTACTCCGCCTTCAGTCCAATCTGCAACAGCTGGTCCTCATAGATAACACCGTTGTTCTTACAAACAAACCTGCAATTTACAAGCACACAATTACTAATTTACAACCAAGACCTTTGACAACTTCTTTTTTTGTTTTAAATACAAATATCTTAAAAAGGTTGCACTTTGTCAACCCAGACAGTTTGCGACAAACTAACACTAGCAGAATATTTCAGCAAACTTGATGTTGAAGCTGAAAAGGGGAGCTCACTCTCAGAAGTTGCAGCCAGGCTGTTCAGACCAGATATGTACATTTAAGCCAATGTTACAAACTTGGGGAGTGGAGCGATTACCAGGCAGGGAGGGACTAATAAAAGAAACCATCCAGTTCCATTAGAGTTTAGGTTCTCTGTCCGAGCCCACCGATATTTCCCACCACTATCCTCGGGCCGGGCCCTCGATCAAGCATTTGTGTTTTTTTCATCATTACTTTATTAGCCTAATTGGGTGGGGAGAAAGCTATGCCTCTCCAGCTTCTCCTGTAGCTCTGGGTATACTGTATGTCCTGCACTGACTTGAGCGTGAGGTAAACTGTGCTAAATCGTGTCCCCCCTATCTGTAGCACTGTCTTTGATAATTGCGCAACCAGGCCACATTGTTTTAGATATCTCACGAGTCCTTTAGCAGCAGATACGGTCTCTCCTATATCCGCCGTGTTGTAGGCCAGTGCGTCGGCATGCAGACCGTGGCGAAGGACAGTATTAATTAGGCGATCGATACAAGAAAGTCTTCTATATGGTTCCAGGGCTTTGATTATGTTGCTGCCTTGATCTGTTACCCTCACTATTCGGCTGAGGGAGCTAGGGTCGAGTTTTTTTCTTTTTTTAACGTTTCTTCTTTCGGATCCATTTGCGATCCGTTCCATTCTCAGTAAACAAACAGCGCAATTTACATGGTTCGTCCTTGTCGCATTATTCATTAAGATAATTCTAAACAGATTTCGGTAGTTAAAACTACTCGGAATTGTAATTGTAATTACAGTTAATGTGTCGGGCCGGGCTCAGGCACAATGTGCACGGGCTCAGGTAGGGTCGGGCTTAATCTTTTGGGCCCGATCTAAGCTTTAAGTTCCATTATGGGAAATGCAAGATCCAGTGTTTTTGGAGTTTGGTCCATACTAGAGAAAAAAAGTCAGGATACCTCGGCCTCTGGATTCTGACCACTTTTTTTCTTTTTTTTTTTTTTCTTTTTTTTTTAAATCGGTCTCTTGTGTCACCCAACTTTCTGAAAGTGCAATACTAAATCGGCCCCTTGATATTTAATGGAATGTGGATAACTCAACATTATTTGTAACCACACTGTCTGCTACTTTCATCAGCCAAGCTCACAGTACGGTCCCACCTGGAAAAGTTGTCCTCAGACACAGTTATGGGTGCGGGGGTGGAGATGTCGGACAAGACATCAACCAGCAGGCTGGCTCCTGCTGAAGGGGTGGAGTTCAGATTCAGCAGGTCTGTGAAGGGGTGGCTGGAACCCTGGGAAAATAAACATCAGCAAACATCCGCTTTAACCTACCGTATCCACAACCAAACATACAGCAGTGTGCAGTTTTTTTATATATACAAATACTAGTTAAATATGGAGGCCCCGGTGCCAGGCTAAATGCAATCCCCAAATAATCCATTTCATTCTCTGCTTTCTAAAGCTTGAACACCGGAGTCGAACTGAAGCTTAAATCCACTTTTTGAGTAAGGAAATATACACTATTATCACACAACAGCTATTGTATGTTTGGGCGTTTGCCATGTTATTGGTTGACTGTCAACTGAGAGATGGTTGTGGCTAGAGCTACAGCTGGAAGTTACGATGAATCATATCTAATATAACTATCATTTTAATACTTACCCCCAGAAAACGCATTTTCGTCCATTCGTAAGGAGTGTTAAAAAAAATGTTACCCTACAGCCCCCCCCAGTTGGTCCAAACCTATACAGCACTGTACTCGAATCTCACCTGTGCAGGCTACCACTAAAACTATTTGAATTACTAATTACTAATTTATCTTTGCTATTAATATGTTGGATTCAAATTGATGTATATTTTTAGACATATTTTAATAAAAAAAAAAAAGAAACTTTCAAAAAACTTTTTGAATAAACTAATTTGGCGGCCCTCTTGCACCAACTCTGAGGACCCCCCCTAGGGGTCACGGACCCCCTGTTGAAGATCTCTGATTTAGAGTGTTCAATTCCTGCCCACAAAAGTCTTGACCACAGACTCCCCCAACCCTCTTCAGTGCTGGTGTATGCAACAATAAATAGTTATGTAATTCACTATACTATGGTGTTGTTTCTAGCTATCAATATACCATGGTCCCAGCAGAGAGCAAGGTGGGACTAGAGGAGGCAGGGCGAGGTCTGTTGGTAGGAAGAAGATCTGCCATCAGTGAAGGAGGAGACTGATGGAGAAAGAAAAGAAAAGGAACAGAAAGAGGAGAAGAATGATACAGGGTAGGAGAGAAGACAAGTAAAGTCAAAGATCAAGTAAATGCTGAAAATAGAAGAAGAACATCAAGGTAAAGCAGTAATGAACAAAATACAACAATATGCAGAATATGACGATGTTATAATGTTTGTGTGCTGGAGGCTTGTTTTAGGGATCAGGGAGAAAAGCTACAGCCAAACATATTACAGAAAACTTTTTGGTTTACGTGCAGTTTAGTGTCCCAAATTCCACTATGGCCACGCCAAGACCCGCCCTACGAAGCAGCTCGATTGGTTGGGGTTAGGCATTTCACCTCAAGTGATTAAGGTTAGTATAGTCGATTGGTCAGGGGATAGGACCTGTACAAATGGGGTTAACGTTACGGGGAATTTGGGACACTAAACTGCACGTATACCAAACTTTTTAACCATGCTGTTTTTTAAAACGAGACATTAGAAACCGGAGACATTTCTTTACTTGTTAGGAACGAAGGTTTTTCTTGGGTGGCATTTGTAAGAAAAAAAATCTTTGGTAAAAAAAAATAAATAAATAAAAAGTGAAGCTGTACAGGCAAGATCTCCCTGCTACCGATTACAGCACCACTGTGGAGTTACCTTGTTTGTGCTTTCTGTGTCCTCGCTGTGCTCGGCGCTGCCGTTGACATTCCAGCGGGTATCGTCGATGTCAGGCAGGTTGCCTGGGCCCTTCTTCTTCTTCAGCTTGGCCAGGATTGACGACTCTCTCTCTGGGAATGGAGGCATCTCTTCTAAGACTGTGGCCTGTGGAGGGACAGAGAGAGTGAGAGAATACGGTAAAGCTTTGGGCCTGGGCAATACTAGGCTCACTTTGCCAGACCTTCCTCCACAGCGCTGCAGAGGAGGGTCTGAGGTCTGGCTAGTCCACACAGCACTCCGGGATGGGAGAAAAAACATGCTCTGGTTTATTGGCATTGTGCTAAGCAACGGACGCAGCCCCAGGGTCGCTACAAAATAGTCTCGGGAAGGAACTTGTTTTGGTGGAACGTGTACGTTCAGAAGTTGTTTTAGTCGTGCAACAGAAAACTCAGATTGGACAGATAGTCTAGCTAGCTGTCTGGATTTACTCCCTAAACTCCTTAATCCACCGGAGGTTAGAATGCCAACACGTGGCCAGTCAGCTCAGTTGGTAAAGCGGGCGCACATATGCAGAGGTTTATTTCTCGACGCAAAAGGTCCAGGTTTCGAATCCGACCTGTGATGGTTTTCCCCCCTCTCTCTCCCCTTTCATATCTCAGCTTTCCTATCCAATAAAGGCAGAAATGCCCCCAAAAAAAAAAATTTTTTTTAAAAATGCCAACGCAACGAAAGTGGAAAGTAACGGACATCCGGACGAAAAGAAGGCCATCCGGCGGAATTTCCGGCGGCAACTGAACGTCGTGGATACAGATTAGGGCAATACAGACAGCTACTGCACCACTGTACAATTAGCAATGGTGATTATCAGTTATTTCACAGATCTAAAGCAATCGCATAAATTCTTAGCCATATGACACTACACAATATGATACAAAGAGTCTCAACTCACTCACAAGTCTAACCTACACGTCACTAACCTATTACGTTTTTATAACAAAAAAGCTGGAAGTAGTTCATCATGCAGAAGTTCCCAAAGTAGTGATGGACAAGGTGTTAATGTTTTTTTTACTACACTGTTAATGCCGGTTTGTGCTCAAAACTACGTGTCACGTGATCCAATCCAACTTTATTTATATATTTAAAACAACAGAGTTGAGCCAAAGTGCTAAAAAGGTCACGTCTGAGGGCTATGGCTGTTTCAAATGGCTACACTCAAAGGGAGAACAAGCATACTGGAGGAGGGGGGGAATGCAAGAATGGTTCAAATGGGGATAATGGCATACACACTTTCTGACATTCTGTCCTTGAGGGAACTTGCGACATTCATTTCACACACACACACACACACACACACACACACACACACACACACACAGAGTGACAGACGTAGCTGTGTGAACACTGAAGAGAACTTAAGCGAGAAGTTAAAAACCCCAGCTCCTTTCTCACCTCTGCACAATTGGCCAATCGCTAGGTCGACCCGCTTGTTGATTTGTTGGGTTTTCAAAATTGCAAAAATTGTCGGACCGGGCTAATCAGAGCAACATTCTGCTGTGATTAATTACAGCGAAGCAATTGCATAGTGCGATTGCTCATTCACTCATTGCCATCTGCTGAGCTTAATTAAACTGGACATGATGGATCTTGTCTGACTTATTACAAATCTGGCCTTTGCTGTGTGATATAGTGCATCTGCTTTTGTTTCTCCCTAAAAGTTTAAAGGTCCTATGACATGCTGCTTTTTGGATGCTTTTATATGGGCCTCAGTGGTCCCCTAATACTGTATCTGAAGTCTCTTTTATATAGACCTTAGTGGTCTCCTAATACTGTATCTGAAGTCTCTTTTATATAGACCTTAGTGGTCTAATACTGTATCTGAAGTCTCTTTTATATAGACCTTAGTGGTCTAATACTGTATCTGAAGTCTTTTATATAGACCTTAGTGGTCTAATACTGTATCTGAAGTCTATTTTATATAGGCCTTAGAGGTCCCCTAATACTGTATCTGAAGTCTCTTTCCCAAAATATAGCCTTGGTGCAGAATTAAGCCACTAGAGCCAGTCCCACAATGAGCTTTCCTTAGGATGTGCCATTTCTGTGTCTGTAGCTTTAAATGCTACTGAGGAGGAGAGGGGGGGCAGGGTGGGGGTGTGGCCTTGACCAACTGCCATGCTTCGCTCGTTTGCAAGCCATGATGTCTCTCTCTTTCTCATGCCCAGGCCAAATTCTCTGGGCCGGCAAAGCAGAGAAAGGGGAAGTAACAAAGGATGGTCAAAATCAAAAGTGCAGAACGTTACAGGGAAGACATCCTCCTCCCTCATGTGGTACCCGTCCTGCAGGCCCATCCTGACATGACTCTCCAGCATGATAATGCCACCAGCCATACCGCTCGTTCTGTGCGCGATTTCCTGCAAGACAGGAATGTTAGTGTTCTGCCATGGCCAGCGAAGAGCCCGGATCTCAATCCCATTGAGCACATCTGGGACCTGTTGGATCGAAGGGTAAGGGCGAGAACCATGCCCCCCAGAAATGTCCAGGAACTTGCAGGTGCCTTGGTGGAAGTGGGGGGTGGAGTGGGGTAACATCTCACAGCAAGAACTGGCAAACCTAGTGCAGTCCATGATGAGGAGATGCACTGCAGTACTTAATGCAGCTGGTGGCCACACCAGACACTGACTGTGACTTTTGATTTTGACCATCCTTTGTTCAGGGACACATTTTTCCATTTCTGTTAGTCACATGTCTGTGAAACGTTGTTCAGTTTAGTTCTTAGTAGTTGAATTTTTTTATGTTCATACAAAGTTTTACGCATGTTAAGTTGGCTGAAAATAAAAGCAGTTGAAAGTGAGAGTTTGCTGAGTTTAGTAAAAATGTGGACAAAGGATCAGAAAAGATATGTGATGTTACTTTTAATGCCATCACTGTGATGTTGTTGCTCACCATATTTTTTGGGGGAAAAGTAGAAACATCCTTTAGACAACAGAGGTTAAAGTGAAGGGTCTGTTATGTTGGGAAGCAGAGGAATGGCTTAAAAAAAATATGTTTATCTCCAAAAAGGGAGCCTTACAGAAAAAGTCATTGACTTAATCACCACATGGAATGATGGCTTACATAGCTGGCCCAGGCAGAATGACATAGAACAACCAAGTGGTTGAAGTAGCAGAACCAAAAACACATAAAATGGCCCCCCATTTTTCCCCATTGTGATCTGTGAATGTTTGAGTGTGTGCCAGACTGATAGATTGTTAGGTGTAATCAGAATCATGTCCACTTCCTCTATAATTCACTAACCAGTATGTCAGTGCTGGCGATGCAGCTGAGCCTCAGGTACTCGATAGCTCTCTGCTGAAGTTCCACGTCAGCGTTGCGCAGCTGGCTGTCTGAGCGCAGGACGTCTTGGATTGTGGCTTTCACTTCTGGAAACAAGTTGATGAACTTGATGTACGCCGACAGCAACAGTGCCCGAGTTGGCACAGAGCACAGGTGGAACTTGGAGTGGAGAAGGTTGAACTGGACCAGAGGGCTGAAGGAGAAGGCAACACAAAGACAGTAACATTTAGATCAGCCCTAGACTTCACAAAATTAAGTCAATATTTCCCTTTTCATATTAGGCTTCTTCTGCTCTTTTTCTATGGTAAACATAGCCCCATGTTTAGTTTTAAGATATCTCATAACCTGGAAAAAATAAAACCATATATACCACTTGGAGCTAGCGAGCTGAAACATCAACCAAACTCAGGCAAAAATGATTAGATTTTTCAAAACAGGGTGGATGATGTTTACCTGGAGCGCGAGTCGCCAGCAATTAGGTTGCCAAACTCTCCCAGGATGTAACCCCCCACCTTCACCAGGTTCTCATGGCAGGCGGGAGCCTGCAGTGCCTACAAGTGTTCACAAAGCATCACGACATTGGGTTAGGAAAACACACTGCTATCTACTGCAAGTAGGATTGGGAATAGAATAGGTGGGAACCAGCCAGCCAGCATTATCATGTGGACTTCACATAGTCCAGCACAAAAATAACAATCCCTCACTGGCTTTTAACATGTAGTAGGCTCCTTAAGGATTTCTTAGGGGTGAAGGGTCTCTTTTGATTGCCACTGGTAAAACTTGATTTTAGTCATCACTCAAACATCAATGTTGTTTTTTAACTTTAGACTGTGAGGGCTCATTGCTGCTGCTAGGGATGTCTCCACCCACCCGATCCCACCCAGTACTATTATCTGCCAATACAGAGTCGGGTTCACTTTGTTTTTGCTGAACAGCTCTGCATTGAGAATAAAAATGCATCACAACTTTACTTTGATGGCTTCCTGTGATATTCTCTAATGACTCATTCCTTTGTGTGGTCCAAGTGTTTTAACGGAGCTCAAAGGATTGAAATTCACCTTATTTAGCCAACACCTACCCATTTAAAAAATGCCTGAAACAGCTCAAAATATTCATATTTGCTGCACTGTTAAGCATGTTAGTCCGAGCAACCTTTACAGGGATTGAAATGAGACATTTCTTCTTTTAAATTTGCACCCAAAAAGGAAGGTGGGGATGATTGGTGAAATGGGCTTGCCATTTGTGACTGAACCCATATAAGGATTCCCACCGTAGCCTGTTGAAGCCAATTCCCACTTAGCCCACATTTAATCCCCTCGGTGCCCACATGAACAAGTTTGCTGAGAAAAGCGGCCTTATAACACTGAAGAGGCAGATGCTGAGGGTGCATACTGGCAGTCATGCTGATCTGTGATGACATAAATCTTACATAATGCCCACCTCAAAGACGGTCTTGGCTGCATAGCCTTGGACATCATCTTGGTTTATGACAATCTGGATGACACGGTACCACACCTCTTCACTGACATAGTCGCCGGCGATGCGGATGAGGTTGAGAATGGTATCCACGTACCAGGTGTAGTCCACGGCATATTTTTCTGCCAGGATGGCCACCTTGAGCACCTGAGGGAGAAAAGCAACCGGTTTGGTCTCGAGAGCCGCACACAGAGGAAACTGAATGGGGAACCGGCCTGTACCGACGACCCACCATCTCCTCTCTGATCGAGTAGTCGGCGTTCTCCAGGTAGCTTAGCATCTCTGCCACAATCTGCTTGGCGTTGCTGCGGTCGCACATGGCATAGAGCAGATCCACAGCCCGCTGGCGAACACTCACATCTCGCTCTGTCTGTATGGAAAACAAACACAAACAGAATATATGAGAAATGTCTCCGGCAGATTTTATCAGCTGTCAGCTACTTAAATTCCACTGTAGCTAATCAATTTGACCAAGGTGCCCCATATATATCTATGGCAACCAAACTTCACTGGTGAGACAAACGTGTGACCGTCAGGAAGACGTTTTGGCAGGGGGAAAAAATGATCAGAAAATTTAACGGAACGTTGTAGAAATGTAGGGGAGTAGAAAGTATAGATAATTGCTGTAAAATGTAACAAAGTAAAAACCACTCCATTTTGGCCCTATAAATAGCGCGATCAATCACCAAATAACGCAGGATTTAATCAGTTTAATTGCTTATGTAAATTGCAGTGTTAGTGTTTCTTTGCATACTATGATTTTTTTTTTCAACAAATGATAAATACATTACAGTACAATACTATCATTGTAAACGACTGTAGAATTAGATAAAATGCAGTAACCAATTATTTGGAGCAAATTGTCATCACTCAAATGTGCGCAAGAGTGCTCTTGAGTGTTCGTAGATTTTGTTCTTAGCTAAGAACAAATCCAAGATAAGAAAACATTAGTGAATGTCAGAATCTTCTTAAAAAGTGGGGTTTAAGAACATATTTCTTTGTAAGAACGGTTGGTAAATAAGGCCCAATGATCATAAACAACCACTGAAAAAGTGCATAACAATTCCAGAGGCACATTTCAGATTGCATAGCTCCCCACTGGTCAGATGGATTAAAAAACCCAACCAAGCAACCACCAGGTTCTAAAATAAGGTATCTAAGCAACCTGCAAAAGCTTGTCAAAGGCACACAACTGAGGACGGACTCACCTTTAGAGCGTTGATCACAGTATCTATATGCGTCTTTACCGCCTCGTGAGAGAACTCGGAGCTGGCCAGTGTGCACATGCTCTCCAAAGCCAAATAACGGAGATTGGTCTCCCTGTGCTGCAGAAACTGGCCTAGCTGGTTGCAGGCTCGTACCAACAGGGTGGGCTCACTGAGAGAAGAGATACAACAACTGGCTGCAGTGTCCAAATGCCAACACACATTTCAACCATCCAAAAACCCATAAATGCTACACAACACTGGAACGGGAACTAATGACAGCTGGGTTTGGCCTGTGAACTTGATGTGAAGTTTAATAATACAGCTTTCTGTTCTGTTGTCAGTGTTTTTAATGCAGTGCTTCAGTCTAATACATACTAACATCTAATATAAAATGTTGGAAACAAACACGATTTGCTAAAAGCCTATCCAGTGACCCAATAGTAAAATTCCCCTGAAAACGAATGAATTTCCTGATGTTTCTTTGTCTAGAACACACCTCTGCATTTACATGATATTCCAGGAATTTAATGACCAGCTGAAAGCTTTTCACCGTAAATATGACCAACCTGTCATGGTGGATGATGAGGGCGATGGCTTCGAACAGAACAGCGTTCTTGGCGTTGGAGTGCTGGACCTTCTTGGACTTGGGTGGCTCCTGGGCTTTGTTGAGGATGGTCTCCAGACACTCTGTCAGACGACTTCGCAGCGCTGCATCCTCTGCAAAAACAAAGTCTCCTAGCCTTTACTATTACCACACAATTTATTCCAAAACACGTTTTATATTAACAATGAATCAAACCATTCTATGTTATGTCACATTATGAAGAGAGACATCACAGACGTCAGTCCTCATGTTACTGGTTTTCTGCTGGATGTCTAAGTAAACTCAGGCAATAGTTCATGAACCTCATTATCCAGAAGAATTAGATAAGTTTTTGTTTTTTGTTTTTGCTGGTGTGTGTTGCCCTTTAGAGGTGTAGGTACTAGGTAGGTGTATTTTTTCATTTTGGACAGAGACAGACCAGATCTTTCCCCCTGCCTAGTCTTTGCTATATGCTATGCTAATAAAATAAATTTCCCAAAATGCTGAATTATACCTTTAACTGTAAGCTCGGGAGAAACGTCATTAGTCTGTATTGGTAGATTTCTGAGAAATTATATTATTCAATCTGGAATTATGCTTCTCTGATAAACATACATTAACCGTCTCTGCAAACCTACGCAGATCAGGGTGTTATGGGTAGCTGTAGGTCGCAGAGGCTAGCAGGGTATCGACGCGTGCACCTCCCAAATGTATATGTATGTATGTATGTATGTATGTATGTATGTATGTATGTATGTGTGGACAAGCAAGTTGATTGGTTGATTCAACTGCTGTTGGGAGGTGGAGACGAAAACAAACATAGTACATACAAGTATAAAAGACGCGGCCACGCAAGCGTGTACTGTTGTCGCTTGGATACGTGAAAGATAGTGACGCGTAACTGTCAATCCAGGAAGTTCCATAAGAGCCGGCTGCCTACTACAGAAACTACTACAGCTTTCTCTCCTTTAAAGCGTAAGTCTTGCCAAAATGCAACCTAGGGTGTTTTTGTGAATGTATCCGAGTCAAACTTTCGTTTAAAAGCATATTTAGGACGGAATTGCCACTTTTAAGATTTACCGTAATTTCATTTTTCAGTCAAATGGCGTGGGGCACTTTCATGCTAGCCTCAATGCAATAGCTATTTTTAAAACACTAAGAAGGCTCGACACAACATTAAACTTTGCTCCAAGTATCACCAGGGGCTCTACACCTTAACGAAAGCATTGACAACATTGTTTGTGTACCCAGAGTTTACTAAAAGAAAGGTTTTGAACAACTCAGCGTAGGGCTGGATGATTAATCGAAAAATAATCGTAACCGAAATTCAGAGCCTATAACCGACGTAATTTTACCAAGTCGGTTATTTCAGACTTTTAATCCTATTAATATTTCCACGGCCACCCACTGTGTGTTAATGTACTTTCCCCTTAAAACATATTACGGCCGCCGGGTGTGTAGTCACGTGACTCCGCCCCGTCCAGTCTGCGACCATAGGTGCTTTCCGATCGGATAGTACTTGTACTTTTTAGAGGAAAAGTACACTTCTAAGCAGTTCTAAGAACTACTCTCCCCCAAAATCTTTTTTTCCCATTTGCATTCCCACTGGCCAAGTGGCCATAGGGACTGGTAGGAGGGGTAAGGGAGCGAGCACGGCAACGGTCTTTATAGCATCGTCACTAGACCTTAGCGCCACGTACAACAACAACAAATTATGCTAATACTTGTGCACTTTTCCTATATTAAAACACACGTCCATTCTCGTAGTAATTCACGTAATGTTTTGCTCAACACAGACAGGGCTTTATTATACTCAGAACAGGCCCCGCCTCTGCCTGCTGCGCTGTGTGTGTGTGTGTGTGTGTGTGTGTGACGGCGAGCCGCAGGACACGCTTGTGGAGTTTAACTCCGAAAAGACAGTTAACCACAGGTTCCCGTTAATCTTATGATGGACATTTATTATTTATTTTCTACAGTTTTAGGAAACTTTTATTTTTACATTAAAACTTAAATTACTTTTTTATAAGACGTTTTTATTTCATTGTAAAATCTACTGTTGTAGATTTCAGTTCAGTTTGAAATATTTAATAAATAAGCATTAATTGCTATCTGTGTGTTGTTTCCTTATTTTAGAATCACAAAGATAGGATTATGCACTCTTTCATTAGAAAAAATAACCGTGAACATATTTACAGTATAAGAAAAGAAAAAAAATTTAAAATAATCGTAATCGAGGTAACTTGTTCGATTAATCGTGATTATGACTTTACCAAAAAATTGTCCAGCCCTAACTCAGCGTAGGTCTTGTTGTTTCCGGCCGCAGCCATTTTATCAGTCAAAAACAATCGATTTCCGAATGCAACGTAACAGGGAGGAGAGTAAAGATGGAAAGCTCCTAAAGCTTAGTTCCATATAAATGCACGGATTATTTCTTGTTTTGTCGTTATTGAAAAACAATATTGACCTCGTAGTTGAAGAAGGAGCCAGTGTGCACATGCTCTCCAAAGCCAAATAACGGAGATTGGTCTCCCTGTGCTGCAGAAACTGGCCTAGCTGGTTGCAGGCTCGTACCAACAGGGTGGGCTCACTGAGAGAAGAGATACAACAACTGGCTGCAGTGTCCAAATGCCAACACACATTTCAACCATCCAAAAACCCATAAATGCTACACAACACTGGAACGGGAACTAATGACAGCTGGGTTTGGACGGATTATTGGACGGATTATTTCTTGTTTTGTCGTTATTGAAAAACAATATTGACCTCGTAGTTGAAGAAGGAGCCTCATATGGAGTCCGTTCATTCGCATTCGAATATCAACTCGTTTTGACTGCCGAGGTGGTAGCAGCCGGAAACAACAAGACCTACGGTGAGTTGTTCAAAACCTTTTTTAGTAAACTCTGGGTACACAAACAATGTTGTCAATGCTTTCGTTAAGGTGTAGAGCCCCTGGTGATACTTGGACCAGTTTCATGTTGTGTCGAGCCTTCTTAGTGTTTTAAAAATAGCTATTTTGGGGCTAGTATAAAAGTGCCCCTAGCACTCCCATTCAAAAGATTATAATTATATATACAATTATAATTTCTCCTCTAGAAACCACATGACTGCACTGTACCATACCAGGTGGAGGGTAGCACTGTAGCAGGCGCAGCAATTTCACAGACAACCATGGTGCGGCAACAAAGTAGTATGTATAGTCCTGTAGATCGATGGAGGCGGAAGTCACAATCTGGAAAAGAAAATACGAGACAACGCGTCAATACAAACATGTTGGAATCAGATTGTATCTCTGACCTCAGTAAGATGAAGATATCATGTGAAGTTCCAGAGAGACACCCACCCTACTGAGCCTGGCCACAGCCAGTGAGATGGATGTTTTGAAGTCCTCGGGACTCTTCTGGGCTAGAGTGGTAATAAGGCTGGCGGCTGCTGTTACCACTCCCTGACAACACACAGAAACACCTTTATGCAAAAATTACAGACCAAATGGCACAATATTTCATCATCCTGGGGGACTATGTTTCAGGTTTACAGAGATTAGACAGAGTGAGCTGCCAAATACTGCAACTGACACGCTGCATCCCAAATCCATGCTACATAGCAATTCTATACATTATGTACTACTAGGGCTGGGGGGGAAAATCGATGTATTGTGATTTTTGTTGCGATGATTTTTGAAATTGATTCTTTTCCCTAGAATCGATATTTTTTATTTATTTATTTTTTAATACCAATGAATCACCTTAATATTTTCTGTTTATACGGTACTGCCGACGGCGAGTACATCATATCCGTTTTCTGACCGAAAGCAGAATATCCATGTTGTGTTCTTCTTTACAAATGACTGAATGACTGACACGTGATGTGCATTCTTCTTAGGAAACAATTTGTTTTTAAGAAATGTCTCACGATATATTGTCTCTAGAAGTGTATTATTCAACGTTTGTTTTTGTTAAAGAAGGAAAAGAAAATCGCAATACTCAATACTATCGAATCGCAATTCTTCAAGAATCGCAATAAATGAAAATTGCAATACAAATCAAATTGGCACCCACGTACCTGAAAGAATCGAATCGGGACAAAAGCATATCGTCCTAGCCATATGTACTACATACTTATTCTTATAGTATACCGTTTTATACTGTATACTGTTTTTTGCAGCGTGCATACTGTCTGCTTTGAGTATACTTTATTTTGTCACTTCCCTAATGTGAACAATAGGGCTGTAACGGTTCCGTATTTGTGCCAAACCGTCACGATATGGGGGTCACGGCAGGGTTGCACGATATTGACAAAATGTGATATTGCGATATTGATTATGAATATTGCGATAGATATTAATTTCGATATTTTGAAACACATGTTATGAGAAAATGCATCAAAATCGATTCACAACAATATAGTGCACACTGAGACTTATGTACGGCTCTGTAGTGCGGCTGGACCACAGGTCGGTCGTGGATGAAAAATATTCAATATTTCCAACTCCAAACTCTGCCTCATATAAACACTGTTTATAAAGTTGCGGGATAGCTACCGGTGAGAAATAGATGCGGGATGGAGTTACTTTTGGCCACTAAAGTTTCCTCTTCAATCTCTGTTATTTCGTCTTCTCCTTGAGCAACGCTCATTTTCTTACTTTTGTGTTCGTTCTATTGCTCCACTCACTCCCTTCGCTCTCTCTTTAGGTCCTTTCTTTTCCTTCTCCGATTCGTTCCGTTTTTTTTGTCTCTATCTATTTCTTCACTTACACTGTCACTCTGTCAAAATATGCACACACGTCACGTGGTACGCTCCGTAGGGTTTGTCACGTAGCGGACCCGTGCGCTGACGTGCACTAACATGTGCAAGTGGCACGGTAACTGGCCAATGAAACACGATCATTACAGCGTTTCAAGCGGGCTCTAAATCAAACACAACAAAGCCACACAGTCAGCGGACGGGACGCAGCGCTCCACAATATATTGCATCCTTATTGCGACACTTTCAATATAATATTGCGCATCGTGTTATTGTGAGAACGATATTGAGTTGATATATCATGCACCCCTAGGTCATGGTCCAGTGCCCGTATAATGCAGAACCAAAGTTCACAAGCCTGGAAACTTGTACCTGTACCTGTACGCTGTTAGCAAAATGTGTTGAGGAATTGAGACGCATGTCAACGCACAATTAACGGCATCATATAGATGTGCCAATCACTGGGACGAGGAAAAAGCAACCCGTATTTGCAATTTCATGGCATAGGAGATGCTTTTCACTTTTATAGCCCACTGTGACCTGTTGCCTGTTTGTACAGTGTAATACTGAAGTGTTTGAAATGTTCCTTATTTTTATAATGAAAATAACATTATACCAATTTAAGGGAAAGAAATGAAGCATGGCTAAATGCTAACTCACTCCCCAGCAAGTGGATTTTCTGGTTCTGTTTAAAATAAATAAAAAGAAATCCTTTTTCCTGCTGTACCGAGCTCGCACCAAACCGTGACTCCTAAACCCAGGTATGAACCAAACTGTCACTTCTGTGTCCCGTTACACACTACACACTCAAAACTACAGTCTTACCAGGTGCTGATCGTTAAGCAGGTGGACCACTCGTGCTGTCCATTCACCCATTGGCACTAGGTCAGGAGAGGTCCTGTTGAGCCGTAGCAGACACAGTGCTGCACTCTGCTTCACGCTGTCCATTGTGTCCCTGATAGAGGCAAGCACACGGCAACTTCAATCATTATAACTAATAAAATGTCATCCTGTAATCTTAATCTCATCAACCACTGGACCCAACATATGATAAGCTACAATAAAGTGAGGGGGAACCCGTTAAATTGTGCGATTTCCCGGGTCTACGCATCATCTCAAAATTTAAGATCTTTCATAACTATAAAGAAGACTTTTTAAGGCCATTTTATGGCCTTATATTTAAAAAAATATATATATGCTATATGCTCTGATACAGCAGTAAGAAGAGCTATCAGTAGAGAGCCATGTTGAAGTACATGCATGCATTGTTTCCTAATAAATCCCTGGTGTATGTGAAGGCAATCTGAATCCTGCGCAGGAATGGTGGACTGCACCACGTACAATGAAAACCACGATATAAGAGGCTATCACAGGATATAAAGACAGTGACCAGCTATCGCAGAAAAAATGCTGACCATAAACAGAAATGGGGTCTAAGATAATGGAACTCTTACAGATTATAACTTACAGTCAGAAGCTGATTTGAATGCCACTATGTGTATTTGCTTTTGCTACAAAAACAGGAATTCTTATAAGCAATTTCTTATTTTGTCAGATGCTCTTCAAAAGTTACAAAGAGATACTTAGGTCCAAAACTGACTTGAAACTATCGACTAACATTAAAAATTTTCCATCAGTTCAAAGTTGTTGTTTTACATTCGTCTCGCTGTGATGAAGCACCCGCTCCCTCACTATTTTGCTATTTGGTTCCCTCACTAACTATTTTGTTAAAAAAGGTAGACATTTATTCTCAACATGTTTTCTTTATTTTAAGTTCCTACATCAATTAACAAAGATGAAGTATTGATTTTTGTTTGGATGAAGGTTCATTTTTGGATAATGTAACACACCCGATGGCTGACCTGAGTGGTGACCTGATTGGCCAGTTTGAACTGGAGAGGCGGGCTATAATCCTATCTCTGTGAGTAGAATGTGAGAGGTTTTTTTGGACTGTTTGAGGAGCAGCAGCAGAACCGTTTGAGCTTGTCTTTAACTGGAAATAAAAGTCTACCAGTTTTCCCAGCAAACCTTCCTGCCAGACCGACATCCGGCCGAAAATGAGGGACATCCGGCGAGATTTCCGGCGGCACCTGAACAATCCCAGAAGTGGAACGTCGTGGATATGGACTAGTTTTACATTAACAACTTGGCTTTTTGTTTGAGACTGGGAGCCAGCTGAAAGGAATGTTTATATACGAACCCTGCCACCAAGATGCTGGGGATTTGAGAAGCGAAAGCTTCAGCCATTTCTCTGCTGCCCACATTCGCAATGCAGTGCAGGGCCAGGTTCATGAAGGTGGGGTTGCGGCTGGCCAGGTCATTCTTAATGCCGTTGTTGATTAGACTGATCAGGTCACTGTTCGAGTTCACCAGCACGGAGATGAACAGGTAGCCCTGAAAGGGGACATGGGGAACATGTGTTTAGTGCAACTCCACCATATAAAAAGGAGAAACAATATATGTCAAGTTAGTCCCCACCCGTTCCCACAAATATATTTGCATTAGGGCTGAAGGATTAATCGTTTTCAAAATCGCGATTTGAAAGAATGCAATAAGCTAATCGTGAATAATCGCTGAATGTTTGGTGTAACATTTGGTTTAACATTTTTTATTCCTCTTTTCATTATTATATTTACCGTTTTTTCATAAGAAATGCAGGAATAACGTACGTCCAGGGTCCAAAATTAACTATTTTGTCCACCAGCTAAATGGCTAGTGAATGTTCAAATTTGACCAGCCACTCAATAGATTACCATTGTTCTTTGGCTGGTGAGTGATGAAAATCTACCAGCCACTTGCATACTGTACCAGCATTAGGCTAGTAGATGGTGTTCATTTTGGACCCTGGTATATCACAGATTGTTTAAAAAAATGTCCTATTTTCAGTGAATCTTTCATTTATTTTTTATTACTTTATTTAACATGATCATAGAAGGTGCAATATGTAGGTTAAAAAAATAAATAATTCGTAAGCGCAATATCTGGCAGAAAAAACGCAATTCGATTTTTTTTTTCCCAAATCGTTCATCCCTAATTTGCATGACAACTTTAGACACTGGATGAACATGAGGACAAACTTACAATTTGTTTCTCTGTGTACTTGTTGGAGCTGAGGAGGTTGACAGCCTCCATGTGTCCAAAGTCGATATCATGGCCCAGGAGAAAGATAAAGAGCAGCTTGCAGACATACTTTTTTTTACTGTAGCCGTCCAGAGCCTTGTCTCCTAGCCGCCACACACACACACACACACACACACACACACACACACACACACACAGTTACAAACGCATGGATTTCAATGGTCTGACATTGCCCTGTGAGTACAGTGGGCATTCAGTCATTCAGCCAGGCCAGCCACTGTTTAAAGGGGGCTACTCTGTCCATAGCCGTTAGTTAGGAAGTTGAACATGCTTCTTTTCTTTCCCTTGTAGTAAGTCTGTAAAGTTACTTAAATGCTTCTTAGTGTTTAAAGAAGCTCCAAAGATTTTTATTTCTCCTTTAGCTAAAAAACATTGAGCAGCAGTTATGTGTGAGTTATGTGGAAAATGATTGGTTCATTCTTCCAGAAAAAAAATTGATCTGACAAGTATTGCAGTGATCGGTGGAATTTGGGTTAACTGCTATGATCACAAGTTTGCAAATTCATGGAAGGACTTGACCATTGTTGTGTTTTTTTCTCAGCCTGTTATTTCCTTAGTTTTCTTGTTTGCAAATCATGCCCGCGACGCTTCTCATCAAAAACTACAGCAGCTATCGTGGCTGTTGCTCTTTATAATGATATCAGACCCCATACCACACTTAAAACTGTTCAGCCAAAGGGCAGATGCATAACATAAGCTCCACAAGGCACTAAAACACAACAGTAAAAGGGTCAGTATGCTTGAAACTAAAAGGCCTGATGAGTTGTTGAACAGTGTCTGAAATCTCCTTCCCCCATACTATCCAGCCTTGGATTTGGTCTGGCTGACTTTCAGAATACTTTCAAAACAGCATATCAGCTAAAACAATCACGGCCAAAGATATTTGGTCAAACCTTGGAATAATGCGGGGGCAGGAGGACACAGAGAGCATATGCTATGAAATGAGAATGGGCCAGAATGCTGGGAACTAACTACTGACAGAGGCGTCATTCTGGAGCAAACTAATTATAGGCTGCATTGAACAGGTGGCAGGAGAAACAACACCAACACAGGATTAAGACAGACCACATACACCAACAGAAGATTAACACAGACAAATTCACAGTGAGGTGTGGGAACTTTTAACGGTGCAGACACAGCAGCGACAGCCATTAAAAAAAACATAAAGAAACGGAAAAGGGGGCCAAGCCGAGACACAGTCACAGCGAAGCAGGTTAAAACGGCAACAGGAAGACGTTGTGTTGTGTGTCACTGAAGGCAGAGGTTTTTATTCCAACCTAAAAAGACAGAGTCTTTGGATGGAATGAGAACCAGTCGCCCTCCATGCCATACGCTGAAGTTAAGCCTGCTTGGTCGGAAATGTTCACCTACCTTTAAATTTGGAACGGATATTGGCCAGTTCTTTGTTTATCCTCTTAACCTCGGCCTCTTTACTTTTACCTGCAAATATGTCAAGATATTTTGCATGTTACATAGTGCTGCTCATGACTTTGAATAAATCATACTCCCCCTTGTTCACACTGCTTTGTTCTTTCTTTCTTTTTTTACAAGCTGAGAGGAATAAACTCCACTTGCTGCGTTCATCATAATGAAAGAATTTGTCACTTAATACAACATTATAGCTCTTTTACGTGGTTTTGTAAAGGACAATGGTGCTCCATGATACAGAGACATAACAGCTTCATTCAGTGGCCACATTATTAGGTACACCTTATTAGTACTACATAGGACCCCCCCCCCCATCCCCATCCCCATCCCCATCCCCCCCGAAATGCCTGAATTCTCTGCGTAATGGCTTCAAGGTGCCTGGAACATTCCTTTGAGATTCTGGTCCATGTTGACACGCAAGCGTCACACAGTTGCTCATTTGCACCAAAGTGCTTCGGATTAACAAAAATGATTTTGAAATGTTCCTGTCAATTATGACATCTGTATCTCGCAATCACGAGGTCAGTATCTCATTACTTTGTGTTTTCCCTAGGTTAAATGTTACGTTTTTCAGTTAAAAAAATAAATAAAAATGCCGTTATTATTGCCATATCTATATCTAAAACGTTAGAAAAGCTAGAGCCGATAATAACTAAATAACAAAAAAGCTTACATACAAAACTTGGTAAAGAAGTCCAATAGACACCACCTACAATCTCTAGATCCGAGAAGTCTTTTTGTTAGTTTTGATGCTCACATTCATTCGGCTTAGTTGGTGCCCAAACGTAAGCCTTATAATGGCAGGGAAAACCCTGTTTGAGATATTAATGTCAACAATAAAAAAATAAAACTCTCAGAAACTCTCATATAAGATCTGTATGAGAATATCATCTCATAATCACAAAAGAAAAAGGATCCCCAATTATGAATGTAGGCGTAGGAACTGGGGTTATGAGTTGGTATGGCAGTAGGGTTTAGGAATTTAGGAAAGGACACACAGACTTTTAGAAAAATGTAAACTCTGATTTGGTGTTGAGCAAAAGCAAAAAGAGTTTTGGTCTTTTATGAGCGTGAGCCTACATGCACCAACCTCTTCAGCACAGACGCTGCATCAGCATTAGGTAATCATAAACAGCTCTGGTGACTTTATACTGTAGCCATAACACTGGAATTGCAAAGATAATAGAAACCGTTTGGGCTCCAAATGTACTTGCTGACAGTATGAAACGGCAAACATTCAGTTTGAAACTGTGAGCTATCGTTGCTGGGACTGGTGTCCGACAAGTAGATCAGTGTAATTTTTTGTGTTGTGACTGGACATTGAATATTCCCAACGAAGTGCAATGCCTGAGCAATGTTGACATAAACATGTCACGTATATTAGCCAATGACCTCAATATCTTCTGAATCCTCAAACTAAAGAAGAAATGAAAGCAAATGTAACCAGATCAGGTCATCTGTATCTATCGTAATATTTCCTGTCTGTCTGTTCACATTGTACTTAATTATAAAGTAAATATGTCATTAAGACAGGGTGTATTCTCATAATTAATACTAATAAAGCCATAGAATTACAAGATATATAATAACTATGATAACTTGGGTATACGTACAGTTTAGTGTCACAAATTCCCCATACAATGTCCTTAATTAATTATGAACCTGCTAAACCACCTGTGCTACCCTACCCCTAACCCTAACCTTAAGCCTAACCCTAACCCTAACCTGTCTCAAATAAGACCCTCACCATTCGGGACACTCAGTTTTTGGAAAATAATTTGTGACACTAAACTGCACGTAAGCCATAACTTGTCCCAATTACACAATTCTAAGTCACAATTATGTAAAGTCATAATAATGTCTGAATTAGTATGGTTATAGACCTTTTTCACGGCAGACATGTTGACATGTCATAGTAGGAACAGCACAGGTGTAGTCAAAACCATTACTGATGGCTGCATTCCACTTAGGAGAGGTCCTGGTATTGTGCATGCTGACTCACTGAAATATCTTACTGGGACACTTGATAGAATTGAGCCATCGTTAAGGTTATCAATTTCAGCTGTGCTTTTCCTACTATGACAACTCAAAAATGTCTGCTGTGAAAAAGGGCCATTATATGAAACCCTTTGGTGAGTGCAATGTGTTGCCATACATTTTCTACTCAGAGCAGCAGCAAGGCACAAATCTGTGAGTAAATCTAAAATTCTTGATAAACATTTTGAGAAAACGGAAATGTTAGGCAACGTATTTCGCAACAGTTCTGCAGTGTAGAAATACACTTGCATGCACACACAGTAAATATGGGATACTTTTGTGTGACTTAAACTGACAGCCAGTTTCTCTGAAGGTTTCTAGCTGGACGCTTAAAAAAAACACAGGAAATGTTAAGGTTCTAGTTGGGCGGTTTTTAAGGACAGAAAACCTGGCAACATGTGTAAAATCCACCACAGCACAGCTGTTCATCATTTTAGATGTGCACGTCCTTTTGACGTTACCTAAAACATTCCTCACAAAGTCTAAACTGCGAGGCTGTAACGTTTTACAAACAATGTGTAAACTATGTTAAGAGGCTTCGCTGGATATGTGTCGGAACTATTTGAAAACTAAAAAGCACACAAAGTTTAAACGCTACAGACTAATAGAAATGTCAGTTTGGCTGGCAGTTTCTACAGTTAGCCCTACGGTCCACGCCCTTCGGCATGACGTTAGCGACTGGAAGCTAGCGGCTAGCGTTAATTAGCTTGTGCAGGCTAGCAGCCGAGTGGTCCTATAAACCCACTTTGATACATTAAAGTGACCAGAATTGTGGGTAAAGGGCAAGGGACACACTTTTTGACATGTTTCGAGAACCACCCGTCAGATAGTAACAAACGTTACACCAGCTAGCTTGTTACTAGCCTAACTAAGAGCTGTCTATGATTGTGATAAACAAACTTACAGTTCCTGATGTCAGAGATGAACACGGCCAGGCCACGCATCCCATCCCCTTTAGAGACTGCAGGCATTTTGCTTATTCCCTGTTAACGTGACGTTGTTTTCCTTCTGTATTTAAAGTAGCCTAACTATATAGAGTAACTTCGTTTCTGAGTTTTCTAACCAGCTAACAAGTGCTGTGTCGGACAGTGAGCCCCG
Organism: Sander lucioperca; assembly: GCF_008315115.2. Taxonomy (NCBI): domain Eukaryota; kingdom Metazoa; phylum Chordata; class Actinopteri; order Perciformes; family Percidae; genus Sander; species Sander lucioperca. The sequence goes on along the minus strand of NC_050175.1, from coordinate 42,926,060 downwards.
ATATATTTTGACTGAGAGAGCTACAGGAACCAGACAAACTGCGGCTGCGTTCAGTACTGTCACATCCCGAGCTAACCTACAGCACAGCTGCGTTGGGCTGCGTTCCATACATGTTGGTGGGTTTTCTTCTTCTTTGGAGTTTAACGGCTGCCGGCATCCGTAATGTTGCATTGCTGCCACCTTCTGGAACTAGTCCTCTACTGTACCCTCGTCTTCTGGTGAGTTTGTATCTACCATGTCCACCTAAGGTGATGCTATGGACCTTTTTCACAGTAGACATTTTGACTTGTCATAGTAGGAAAAGCACAGCTGAAATTGATAACCTTAAGGATGGCTCAATTCCATCAAGATCAGTCTCACAGGCACTTATTCCAGTTCCCGATACAAAAACAACTACGGTCAGAAATCCTTTTTCTATATTTACACTAAAATTTGGAATGACATTCCCCATCACATTCGAACACTATCATCCATCACATATTTCAAAAAGTCATAAACTGTTTCTTCTTGATAGTCATACTTGCACACACTGATTGTTCATGTATTGTTTTTAGTCTTGTTTTTCCGTATTTAACGTTTTATTTGTTTGCATCTGTCTAGTCAATAATAATGTCCTGTATAAATGTGCCGAAATTGTGTTCATTGTTCCATGTTGCTGCAGAACAGGAACCTGCTGTAAACCAGTTTTTAAACTGAGTCAGGCCCGTTTATTGCAACTTAATTGTTGCTTTTAAATTTTCCTGTGTAATAAATGAAGTGTCCCAGTAAGCTATTTCAGTGAGTCAGCATGCACAATACCAGGGCCTCTCCTAAGTGGCATGCAGCCATTATTAATGGTTTTAAGCACACCTGTGCTGTTCCTACTATGACATGTCAACATGTCTGCCGTGAAAGGTCTTTTACCCAGACACAATTGTCTGAGTTTGTGCGAATCCTTCCCTCAGTGTAGTAGGCTATTTACTTGGTCTTCACCCTACATGTCCACAATGTTAGGAAATCTCCTGGTCCCGCACCATCTTGATTCTTTCTGATTTTCCTTTGGATCACAACAGCTCTATTACCATAGGAATAAATGCCAAATACTTTTTATTTTAGTCCATGCAGCTTTTCTGATCGGCTCCATCTATTTTCTTATGTAGTGCAGTTCCTTATTTTCCATAGAATTCCAGAGCCTTGTGAGACTCAATAGGCAGAATGTCAAATTTTGCTGGATCTGAATGGGACATTACAGCTGCCTTTTAGTAATTGCCATTGCATTCTTGGATGTTTTATTTTTAAATGTTAAATAGCAATACACTGAGAGGGTTTGGTAGAGCTTTTACATATTTATTTAAAGTTTTTTTTTTTTTTTTTTTCTTAAATGTATACATTTTGAATTATTTTATATTTAACAGCTAACATTCATTATTAGTCTTGAGTCATTTACTTACAAGTTCAAGTCGAGTCGCAAGTCATCAAAACGGTGACTTGAGTCAACTCAAGTCCAAGTCACCAGGCCTTAAACCTACATTGTGTCATTTTTTGAGTTGATTCTTAGCAAAAACTTTTGTTCTTTCACAAATATATGTTCATTGATGTGTAATTACTTCCACCAACTAATCAAAGTATTCTTGTAAGCATAGAATCTGCCATTCAGAATACATACGAGCGAGTCGTTTGAGTGACAGCCGCCGTGTTGTGCCTCCATCTTTAAAATAAATTAGCCAAAGAGGGACATACCTCCACCTTTCGCCCTTTTACACTCAGTGGCACCCCGCACCGTGACAAATGCCAGGGGGAGATTACTCGCCAGGGAAGCGAAAAAGAGAATTTAAACAACAACACGACAGGCAAAGCAACAAGACCAAAGTTAATATTGGAGTGATTAGAGCAGCTGCGTGTAAACGACGGAGATACTAAGAGCTAATTTCGGGTTCAGCCACCGTAGCAGTTAAAACACGATCGGAATGGGATGGGCAAGAAAATAATATTCAGTTGGTCGTCATATACAATTTCCCCGCTAGATGGGAGAAATTCTTACACAATGTAGCTTTAAGTCCACATCTCTGCAAAAAGTGTAACGAGTAAGAATGACGAATGCTGGGCTGAACCTGTAGTTTTATCAGCTATGGGTCAGCACCACTCTGGTACGTTGCTATCCCAGCATGCATTGAGCAAGACACAGGATACACCCTGGATATGTTGCCAGTCTATTACAGGGACAACACACAGGGTTCATTTCAATTCCTGTATATACCTATGGTGTCAGTCATTAATCCTGTGCCTCGAGTTCCGTACTAATTTGACTTTATTCACACCCATGTTTTCCTCAGTTGTGTATCTTACCTGATTCTTAGTCCCTCAAGTCCACTCAATTTTTTTGTGAAATGTGATGTTCTTCCCTCTCGGGCGTCATCGGAAGCTTTGTCAGTTTCTGATGACAGTGGACTGTTGGAGCAGCTTCAATTATTTCTGTGACAAGCATCCACGCATACGCAACTTGCAACCTGCATTGAGACTATTTACAGACCAGAGAATTGATTTACATCTACAGCTATCATCTACGTGAATTATATTGCAAAATGTTTCAGGACAGCATAATGAAATTAAGCAACAAAAATGAACATGTGGGGTTGCAGAATGACCCTGCACAGAGACCACACATGGACAATACCTGAAGCAATCGATGCTGCTCAAAGGCCTGGGCTCTCTAATTGTATAAACAGAGAGCAGATGGATAACACACTTGGATGGATGTCATTAAGCTTCTCAAAAGACCAGAGCTGCACCAATGCCAGAGTTACCGCTCAGAACATCCTTAATACTAGCGAACTAGTCTCACATTGCCATAAAAATCTTTACAGCGCTGTGGAGTAAGGTCTGGCTACACAATAGATACATTCTGGGATAGAAGGAAAAAAAAACGTTCTGGGTTGTTTGCATTTCTTTAAACCAATCAATCGTCTCGCTAAGCTTAACATTAAGTTAACTGTTGACACAATACATTAATGTGAGCTATTTAAATTAGCTGGATACATGGTTAAACCTGATTTGCTCTTGCCAGTACATTTTTGTGTGTACTTCGTCCACAGCAATCCCACTAATCGATCCCAAAATGTCCCAGTTAGAGGAAATTCCGTAAACATTCTTTGTAAATCTTGCACGATCCAAATTTTCAAAATCCAAAAAACTTGCCATTTTCGCTAGCTCGAAGTTTGTTGGTGTTTCCGCAATGGGACGGAGTTTGACAATGGCAACACACACACAGAGCGGAAAGTGAGAGGCAAATCCTATCTATTTATCTTGGAAATATACTTTGATTGATCCTAGTGAACGAACCTGTATCAGTGATTTTCCTCTCAAGGGGTCGCTGAAGGTCAGATCCGGCTTTAAATGTGTTTAACTATGCCAGGTCTCAAATGAGACAGGCTACTGTTTCAGACAAAATTAAAGAACCAGATGGATGGAGACTTCCTGTCTCTTGCTGTAATTACAGTTACTCATCATGGATGGTTAGCTGCATTGGGAAAGTGGGCATGTGCCGCTGGTCATAAGGTATCTTTTAAGTGGGTAGAAATATATGTACAAGGACTCCCTTTACACTGTGTTCCAAATTATTATGCAAGTTCTATTTTACACTGATTTTCCTAAAATAGTCGATGCAAATGATATACAGTGTAGATGGGTGGATGAATGGATGGATGGATGGATGGATAGATAATATAATTTTCAAGTCACCAACCGTTAGGGTATAAGTTGAATTTCATTGAACAAACCACCCAATGAAAACAGTATTTTCTTTTCAAAAATAAAAAACTCAAAATGCACTGTTCCAAATTATTATGCACAACAGTTTCAAAACATTTTATAGGTTGTAAAGAACTGAAAATGGTCATTAGCTCAATTTGCAGCATTAGGAGGTCATATTTACTGAAATCAAAAGCTATTTCAATCACACCACATCTTAACAGGGCAAGTTACATGAAGAGATTTGTGGCTGATTCAGAGCACACACGGGTTTGTGCAGATAATGGCATAATGAGGAAGGTTTCTGCCAGACAAATTTATCGGATTAAGAGAGCAGCTGCTAAAATGCCATTACAAAGCAGCAAACGGGTATTTGAAGCTGCTGGTCCCGTGAACCTCAAGGTGTAGGATCCTCCAGAGGCTTGCAGTTGTGCATAAACCTACTATTCTGCCACCCCTAACCAATGCTCACAAGCAGAAACGGTTGCAGTGGGCCCAGAAATACATGAAGACTAATTTTCAAACAGTTTTGTTTACTGATGAGTGCAACCCTGGATGGTCCAGATGGATGGAGTAGTAGTTGGTTGGTGGATGGCCACCATGTCCCAATAAGGCTGCAACGTCAGCAAGGAGTTGGCGGAGTCATGTTTTGGTCCGGAATCATGGGGAGAGAGCTGGTAGGTCCCTGAAGGTGTGAAAATGACCTCGTCAAAGTATGTAGAGTTTCTGACTGACCACTTTCTTCCATGGTACAAAAAGAAGGGCCGTGCCTTCCGTAGAAAAATCTTCTTCATGCATGACAATGCACCATCTCCTGCTGCAAAGAATACCTCTGTGCCACAGGCTGCTATGGGCATAAAAGGAGAGAAACTCATGGTGTGGCCCCCATCCTCCCCTGACTTCAACCCTATTGAGAACCTTTGGAGCATCCTCAAGGAAAAGATCTATGAGGGTGGGAGGCAGTTTGCATCAAAACAGCAGCTCTGGGAGGCTATTCTGACATCCTGCAAAGAAATTCAAGCAAAAACTCACACTACACTCACAAGTTCAATGGATGCAAGAATTGTGAAGGTGATATCAAAGAAGGGGTCCTATGTATGGTCCTAAATATTACCTCCTAATGCTGCAAATTCAGCAAATGACCATTTTCAGTTCTTTACAACCTATAAAATGCTTTGAAACTCTGTTGTGCATAATAATTTGGAACAGTGCATTTTGAGTTTTTCTTATTTTTGAAAAAAATACTGTTTTCATTGGGTGGTTTGTTCAATGAAATTCGACTTATACCCTAACAGTTGATGACTTGAAAATGAGAGATCGATCTATCTATATCTATCTATCTATCTATCTATCTCATTTGTAAAATAATTTGGAACACAGTGTATATGGTAGTAGGTCCAAAAGAAAATGCAATATAGATTTCTGTAGGTGTGACATAAAGTAGCCAATTAAAATGAATTTGCTATGTGTCAACTGGGATTTTGACATGGAAAAACACTTGTAGTGGGTCAGCCAAGCACAAAAAAATGTGAGGTTGAAAAAAAAAAGTATCCAGTGATTTACAGACGTCTCTTTCGCCATGTAAGTCTATAAGAAAAGTATTTTGGGGCCAGAGGGCATCACATGACGGACCATTTAGTTGTTATTCTACTGTTTGGCTTTGTCAAATTGTCCAGTGCACTTCATGGGGTCTTGGTTGGAAGTTGGAACTAGTCTCGCTTTGCCAGACCTTCTTCTACAGCACTCCGGAGGAGGGTCTGGCTAGTCCACACAGCATTCTGGCCACTCCTCGCGTGGATTCGAACCCGCGTCTAACACGACACGAGGCAGAGGGAAATAAACTGCATTACCATTTTCGGCCACAGCAAGGGGTCAATGGGCAGGTGGCGCTCTTTCAACATTTAGACTGCTGCCGAGGGAGACAGTAAAGCCCGGTAAAGACTTTATGTTCAGAAAAAGCGGGCACTATGTGTGAATTCATCCACTTCAGAGGGACAGATGTCGGGGGAGTTGATGGTGATTGTCATCCAATCATTTCAAGAATGTTTCTTAAACTACTCCTGAAGGAATTTTACTTTATTAAAGGGAGATTTGATGGTGTTTAAAGATCTTGCACTGCCTTTTTCCCCACTGAATCCTATTTTTTTTTTTTATATCTCCTGGGATGTAATCATTTATAGTATCGTAATAGGTTACCCTAATTTTAAACTGTTTAGACATGAAGTGAGGCGTCGGGTCTTATAGAGACAAAGTCAGACAACTGTAAGTCTTCAAACAGACAACAGATCATTAGGCTAGGTAGCCTATTATCTGCATTATGCCAAAGGTCATTAAAAGAGTATGATGTCAAAGCTTAAGAAACTACTAAGTCTTTGTTGAGCAATTGAAAAATGTAAGTAGCTCTATATTGTGGCTTTGAGACTCGTTGCTAACAGACGTGATACATGCAGCAACAACGGCTGAGGGTTGGGGGGATAGAGAGAGGTAGTATCAAATTCTACAGCGCTTTATCCAAGCCCACCTCCACGCACGAGCTACGTTATATAGCTCCGAGTCTCGCAGCTACACAGCAACCTACAGAAGTGAAATGGAATCGAGCTGTATTTAAAGGCCTCCAACGTCAACTGTGTTTCACTGAGGGTGTATATTTGTTTTCTCTGTTCATTCCTATGTAGGACACACTCTCTGTTCATTCCCATGTCGGACACACTCTTTCTATCTCATAGTCACTGCAGACACTGAGTTCAGATTTTAAATTGCTTTAGTTTTCAAATTATTGGCTTTGATTTGGCTGAAGATGCCCATTGGAATTGTGGGTAACGCCTGATACGTGCCATGTAAAATTAATGTATAGGAATTCTCATGACTCATCCATAAAATAGGAACTTTAATCAGGTATATATGGTCATGGTGAGTTGAGCTCTAAGCTAAATCACATTTCCTCTAGCCACGGCTGCCACTGTAGTACTTTTCCAGTTATTTTGTCTGCTGAAAATACGAGCCCATTAGATTGTGTTGTCGTGTTGTTATTTTTTTAATGTGGCCTCTACTCGCTTAGAATGGAACCCTCATCTAAAGCGCCATGAGGCAGGGAGAAATAGGCTGCATTACCATTTTCGGCCACAACGAGGTGTCAATGGGCAGGTGGCGCTATTTCACAATGACTCACAGATCTGATACTACTCCTGGAGCCTCATCGTTTAACCAATTATTCGCCTACCCAGTTGGAATAACAACTTCAACTTCCAGATTATTTAGCCTATATTATATTAATTAATCAGAAATAGCAGTTGAATGCGGTGTCAAAACAATCAAAGTGGGGCACAGCTGTTTCTATCACGCAAAACTAAACACACATCTCCGGGATCCTAACATCGGCAACAACTAATGAACAGGCATGGCTGCAGGGTCAAAGTGGCGCGGGGCGGAAGAGCTTGCACTGCCTTTTCTCCCACTTGTTCCCACTTTTTTTAATCTCCAAGAAAGTAATTACTTATTAGGAATTATTATTATTATTATTATTACTTATTAACAAATGATTGTATTTTAACAGCCGTCTTCAAGTCAGACAAGACTTCATGCTGTCTTCAAACAGACAAGAGAGCATTAAGTAGCCTAATATCTGCATCATGTCAATGGCCATTATAGGAGTTTTATGTCAAAGCTGAAACAACTACAGGCACTTAAATCAAATGAGATGGTGATTCCCAACGTTAAAGAGAGAAGTAAAGCCATGTGTTTGCTTAAAAATATTCCTAGCAGTGTCAGGACTCCACTTGGGAACATGACTTTAGACTGAGGATGTGGCTTGGTGCTTTGCTTTCACAGGATGAGTGTGTGTTTCTTAAGCCCAGGGATGACAGAGGAAGGAGGCAGGCCACACACACATTTACTGGTTAAGCAGTCACAGTAGGCTATGCATCTCCGATCTTATTTTATTTATTTTTGTGATCAACAATTTTTTTTTATTAGAAAAGATTGAAATATTACATTTACGGTCACATTTACTTTGAACATACACAGCAAAAACTACAGTACGACACTCAATACATAGATCATGAGAGACAAGAGTGAGATGGTGAAGGAGATTAAAGATAGCAGTTACAATGTCAATATTAGCTAGTAAGTATAAAGCATTCCCCAGAAAAAAAAAAAATAATAATAATAAAATAAATATAAAAGAAACAAAAAGAAACACCCACAAATCTATATTCAGGTCAGAATTTTCTGTTTCCTGAGGTGGTCTTGGATGGACAGTGTAATCTGCGACCATGCCAGAATGGTTGTTAGTTTGGCCTTGTTGAGGTGTGCAGTTGTTCACTCAAGAGAAGTAATATACTGGTAGGCAGTTAGCCAGTATTGTGTCAAGGTTAGATTAGGGTGGAACCAAAGCCTTAAGATGGTCTTTTTTGCTGCCATAAGCCCTGCCAGGTGTAGTCTACGTTGGTTGAGAGTGAGGGATAGCTGTGAATCATCGTTAAGAAGGCAGACATCCAGTAGTGATGACACTATAGAAAATACATCAGTCCAGAAGCGTCTGATTGGGGAGCACTCCCAAACCATGTGCATTGTTGTGCCAAGTGCCTAATCTGGGCAGTGAGTGCAAATAGGATTTGGACTAATTTCATTTTGAAGAGATGGTCTTATTTTTTTATTTATCTTTATCTTATTAAAGAAAACTGAAATCGCAAATTGTCTAGTGCACTTCATGGGGTCTTGGTTGGAAGTTGGAACTAGTCTCGCTTTGCCAGACCTTCCTCCACAGCGCTCCGGAGGAGGGTCTGGCTAGTCCACACAGCATTCTGGGATGGGAGAAAAAGTTCTCTGGTTTATTGGCATTTATTTAAACCAATCACAATCGTCTTGGGCAACGCAAAGCACCAAGGGGAGCAACGGCGCCTCTGCAAAATAGCCTCGGGAAGGAACTTGTTTTGGTGGAACGTGTGTACGTTCAAAAGTTGTTTTAGTCGTGCAACAGAAAACTCAGATTGGAGAGATAGTTGCTCCAGAGGCGTGCGACCTCTGACATATATAGCAATTGTAAGTCGCTTTGGATAAAAGCGTCAGCTAAATGACACGTAATGTAATGTAAAGATAGGCTATCTAGCTGTCTGGATTTACTCTGCAGAGATCTGAGGAGCAGTTAACCATAGTCCTCAAAAATCCACCGGAGTTTAAAATGCCAACACAAAGGAAGCCCAAGGTAACCTAAGCCCAAGGGGGGGGCGGTTTCACAGCAGGAAAAAATAAACTTAAATTTCTTCCTTTTGCCGATTATGAACAATTAGGAACACAAGTCAAAACAAACAGTCAAGGATTATACAAAAATCACATTGCGATTTCAGTTTTTTTTAATAAGATAAAGATAAATAAGACCATCTCTTCAAAATGAAATTAGTCCAAATCCTATTTGCACTCACTGCCCAGATTAGGCACTTGGCACAACAGTGCACATGTTTTGGGAGTGCTCCCCAATCAGACGCTTCTGGACTGATGTATTTTCTATAGTGTCATCACTACTGGATGTCTGCCTTCTTAACGATGATTCACAGCTATCCCTCACTCTCAACCAACATAGACTACTCCTGGCAGGACTTACGGCAGCAAAAAAGACCATCTTAAGGCTTTGGTTCCAGCCTAATCTACCCTTAACACAATGTAACGTTTCAATCTTTTCTAATAAAAAATTGTTGATCACAAAAATAAATAAAATAAGATCATCGGAGATGCATAGCCTACTGTGACTGCTTAACCAGTAAATGTGTGTGTGGCCTGCCTCCTTCCTCTGTCATCCCTGGGCTTAAGAAACACACACTCATCCTGTGAAAGCAAAGCACCAAGCCACATCCTCAGACTAAAGTCATGTTCCCAAGTGGAGTCCTGACACTGCTAGGAATATTTTTAAGCAAACACATGGCTTTACTTCTCTCTTTAACGTTGGGAATCACCATCTCATTTGATTTAAGTGCCTGTAGTTGTTTCAGCTTTGACATAAAACTCCTATAATGGCCATTGACATGATGCAGATAATAGGCTACTTAATGCTCTCTTGTCTGTTTGAAGACAGCATGAAGTCTTGTCTGACTTGAAGACGGCTGTTAAAATAAATCATTCGTTAATAATAATAATAATAATAATAATAATTCCTAATAAGTAATTACTTTCTTGGAGATAAAAAAGTGGGAACAAGTGGGAGAAAAGGCAGTGCAAGCTCTTCCGCCCCGCGCCACTTTGACCCTGCAGCCATGCCTGTTCATTAGTTGTTGCCGATGTTAGGATCCCGGAGATGTGTGTTTAGTTTTGCGTGATCGAAACAGCTGTGCCCCACTTTGATTGTTTTGACACACCATTCAACTGCTATTTCTGACTGCTATTTCTGATTAATTAATATAATATAGGCTAAATAATCTGGAAGTTGAAGTTGTTATTCCAACTGGGTAGGCGAATAATTGGTTAAACGATGAGGCTCCAGGAGTAGTATCAGATCTGTGAGTCATTGTGAAATAGCGCCACCTGCCCATTGACACCTCGTTGTGGCCGAACATGGTAATGCAGCCTATTTCTCCCTGCTTCATGGCGCTTCAGATGAGGGTTCCATTCTAAGCGAGTAGAGGCCACATTAAAAAATAACAAAACGACAACACAATCTAATGGGCTCGTATTTTCAGCAGACAAAATAACTGGAAAAGTACTACAGTGGCAGCCGTGGCTAGAGGGAATGTGATTTAGCTTAGAGCCCAACTCACCATGACCATATATACCTGATTAAAGTTCCAATTTTATGGATGAGTCATGAGAATTCCTATACATTAATTTTACATGGCACGTATCAGGCGTTACCCACAATTCCAATGGGCATCTTCAGCCAAATCAAAGCCAATAATTTGAAAACTAAAGCAATTTAAAATCTGAACTCAGTGTCTGCAGTGACTATGAGATAGAAAGAGTGTGTCCGACATGGGAATGAACAGAGAGTGTGTCCTACATAGGAATGAACAGAGAAAACAAATATACACCCTCAGTGAAACACAGTTGACGTTGGAGGCCTTTAAATACAGCTCGATTCCATTTCACTTCTGTAGGTTGCTGTGCAGCTGCGAGACTTGGAGCTATATAACTGTAGCTCGTGCGTGGAGGTGGGCTTGGATAAAGCGCTGTAGAATTTGATACTACCTCTCTCTATCCCCCCAACCCTCAGCCGTTGTTGCTGCATGTAGCACGTCTGTTAGCAACGAGTCTCAAAGCCACAATATAGAGCTACTTACATTTTTCAATTGCTCAACAAAGACTTAGTAGTTTCTTAAGCTTTGACATCATACTCTTTTAATGACCTTTGGCATAATGCAGATAATAGGCTACCTAGCCTAATGATCTGTTGTCTGTTTGAAGACTTACAGACTGTTGACGCCTCACTTCATGTCTAAACAGTTTAAAATTAGGGTAACCTATTACTATACTATAAATGATTACATCCCAGGAGATATATAAAAAAAAAAAAAATAGGATTCAGTGGGGAAAAAGGCAGTGCAAGATCTTTAAACACCATCAAATCTCCCTTTAATAAAGTAAAATTCCTTCAGGAGTAGTTTAAGAAACATTCTTGAAATGATTGGATGACAATCACCATCAACTCCCCCGACATCTGTCCCTCTGAAGTGGATGAATTCACACATAGTGCCCGCTTTTTCGAGGAGCATCTCGCTGCAGTCTGCCCACATCCAAGTCAGTCATTTTTTTTTTTTACCTACGTCGTCTCCCCATATGCTCGAACGGACCAAGACGGTAGCAAAGCTGATATCCTCTCTTTTCACCAAGGGGGTAAGCTTCTCCTCGGACCACGAACCTTCTATGGCGCCATTTTAATGCTACAAAGCGATCACCTCCCGTTAGCATCCCATTGACTGCCATTCATTTTGACGTCACTTTGACAGCGAATAACTTTACATCTGAAGAGTTTAAAGACTCTATTTGTCCATTGTTTATTTCTAAAGAAACACGACAATGTATAAAAGGCTCCATTATGTTGTACCTCACGTTATGGCTCCGTAGCAGACGTTTTTGTAAAGATAGACTAACGATTGTGTCATAACCACACGACTTACTGTCGCATAGTAGAGGAATTACCGTATTGTACAGGAAAAGCGCGCAGGCAGTTTCGTCTCACATTAGCTGTTTAAGTGTACTTCCTAATGTTAACTATCATTTTAGTTAGCAAAAATTAGCCTGTGCCTATGTTATCTCCTTACATATACCTACGCTCTCCGTCTCTGCAAGATTCGGAATGATTGAGATTTCTCTTGGCACAGCTACCAGAAGACTTACAACTTTCAGACACGTTGCTCACGGCACATTTACGTTGTCTCTCTCAGTTGGAGGCTGCGCAGTAACGCTCAGCGCTCACCGGAAAAGTGCTTCTAACGGCCTTCACTGGTCTCCGTCCAGAGCAACGGGATCTGTTGGTCCATTCTTATATACAGTCTATGCGTTTCACATTAGATGACAGAAACTGATGTAAGCTAAACACAAACAACATTTCATGCAACAACAGTGAACTGTAATTGGGCCCGTGTACTTTTTCGTTCATTTGATTTCCGACTTTGAAACGAAAAGAGTGGTTCGGAAATAACGTAAGACTGCTCCGGTGAAAGCCTTGTTTTCATGAGCTTCTGGGGCTAGCTGCTAGTTAGCTCGGAAGCTACATCTGATGGCAGGCAGGTTGCTAATTAGCCAATGCTAAAAAGTATGGAAGTAGCCTACTAGTTTCCCCTGCTTTCTATCAATATTCCTCAGTATTTGTCTTTTGGTGTAGTTTGCTAACATGCTCGTAGACATGTAAATGAACTGTTTGCGTGCTAGCTAAGTCAACGGTCAACACCTTTTATATTGTAACGTGAAAGCTCAGGCTGCGTTAGCTTCAGCTAAACCACAGCCGCAACTTGCACTGCCCCGTTAAAATGCAACTTCAACCCTCGGATATAACGGTAATCATGTAGCGATTTTACTTTATCTAAACATCTGTATGTGTGTTCGACCTTTTGAAATACTTAGATTAGGTGTGTTACTGTGCAGGTAATATCCGAGGAGCATCTCGCATGATGGTGAATTCTACTGAACCAGACCGAGGGACAATTTAAAGACTCAGGAACCCTTTGCAGGTGTTTTGGATTAATTGATTAGAGTGGGACACTTTGAGCCTAAAATATTGAACCTATTCACAATAATCAAATTTTCTGTAAAATTTCAAAAACTGTAAACCATAGTCATCAAAATTATAACAAATACAGGCTTGAAATATCTCGCTTTGCATGTAATAAGTCTATATAATTAGTTTTACCTTTTAAGTTGAATTACTGAAATAAATGAACTTTTGCACAATATTCTAATTTTTCGAGTTTCACCTGTATGCTTCTGGTTCACCTGTTAATTGTTAAAGCAAAATCGCCCCTTTGTACATTTGGTTGTGACTGAATTCTTGCTGTTAATATGAAAGTCCATAACGAAACAACACACCATTCTACTTTTGAGGGCTAAATTAAATGAAATATGGCTCGTTTTCCGTTTGAACACATTGTCATCAATATTAACAAGGTTTAAAATGACCCATTTTTCAAATTTGGATATCATTTCAAAATCAGAAATCAGTAGTTACTACATGAAAACTTCACTGTTGCATGAAATATCGTTTGTGTTTAGCCTACATCATCAGTTTCTATCTAATGTGAATCAAGAGGCTATATCAGCTTCGCTACCAGGCTGTCATTTTTTTTTTTTTTTTGTCTTCAAAAAACTTTATTATTCAAGTACAGATCCATAAACACATTGAAAACATTAAATGCATACATACATACACGAAAAAGGGGCGCATTAAATTTACATTAAAGAGGTTTTAAGGCATTGTAAATGTTCAGAGTCCGGATGGCTTTCTTATTTGTCAGTCCTTTTTTAAAGTTTTAAAATATAATTTCATATAATTTTTAAATTGGTGACCAGCCTATTCGGTTTTCTTTCAGATCATTTACATTTATAGATATAAAATTTTCAAATAAAATTAAAAGATTCAAAATAAAAAACATGGCATTTATCCAAATAATTTTCTTCATAGTAAAAAAATTCTACCAGGCTGTCTTGGTCCGTTCGAGCCATAGACTGTATATATTAGTGGAGAGCGCATCCGGTTTGGCAAAATGCGGCAAATGCGGAAGTGCCTTAAACTTGCATTCTATCTGAATTCTATCTGAATGCAAAAAGGAGGTCGGTTTCTATAGAAGTCTATGGCGAAATGACCCACTTCTCACTTGATTTATTACCTCAGTAAACATCTTCATAATGAATTTATGGTCTCAATCGCTAGTTTTAAGTCTTCTGCAACACAGAATGATGTTCATTTTTTGAATTATGGTCTCGTTGATTTTAAAATCGACGATAAAGCAGGGGCTGTTTTAGGGCGTGGCTATGATGTGATTGACAGTTTGCGGCCTGTCAATCATGACAGGTTTAGCAAAGCTTATCCATGGCACGTAAACTTCATTTTGAGGATTGACCAGCTTTCGTCTTCCTGACGGTGACACATGGTCGCCTAATAATGTCTTGTTCAGCGTTTGGTTGTACGACTACACTCAAAGGAGTCGGCAGTTCAGTTTTTCCGGTAAGTAACGTTACATTTTGTTTTAATACTGTTTTTCGTTAGCCAACGTTAGCATCCCAATTAATATCAGTTAGCTAGCTAGATTGCACCTTGCTTACCAAGCTAGCGGGCTAACTAATAACGTTATGCAGACCATATAAACGGATTAAAATCATACTGTTAATACAGTCTATGATTAAAATATATATATATGCAACGTTACAGTATGTATGCACAACGATCTCGCCGGTGATCTGTTTTTAACCATATGTGGTGTGGTGTGGTGCTAATCGGTGTGCATGTAATGGTAATGTTAGCTTAAAATCAAAGCCTGATATAGCTAACGTTATAGTGCAAATTCATATAAACCCTATTCGCACGGGATTATAATAATTTTGGGACCGCGTATGATGTTTAAATTACCCCCCCACATCTGAGGTTCGTGTGGCGCATTGGCACGGGACAAGCGGTGACTGCTTTTACTTGAATATACTGAAATATATGTACCCCAAGAGTTGTGCAACGTCACCCAGACGCGCGCGAAGGATGGCCAGGGCGGGGCCGCCGCACGGGCCGGGGTTGCGTATCCTTTTTGGCCCGAATTCACCTGGCACATACCCTATCGTCCCCACGGCGGCGGCACCCACGCAACATCATCGTCACCCCTCGGATAAAGCTGCCGGGGGGGGGGGGGCGTCGAATCGGAGGTCTCAGTGCGGGGGCAGTGGGCCAGAATATCCGTTTTTGCGATAAAATGGCGCACATGAAAAAAAAAATATATTATTGTAAAGTTACATTAGTGTTCTGTCTTGAAAAAAACAAATGTATATTATTGTCACATCTTAACTTAATCTATTAAATATACATTTTAATAATTTTCATTGCAGATGCATACAGCAGATATGGTGCCTTGTTAGTGTAAATTGATAATGTATACACCTTCTGGATGTGAGTTCTAAATGCACAACATGAACCGCATTTATTTCCAAACAGATTTCCTTCTGATGGCAGGCTGAAGCAATGGTTGGTGAACATGAGGAGGGAGACCAGCAAATGGAACCCCGAAAAGTCACGTCCGTGCAGTTCACACTTTGAGGAAGATCAGTTTTTCACAAACCGGCAGGTAGACATTAATTTTAATGCATCATTTATACTTTTTATATATCACTTACAGTAGTGGTGTAAGTGTCTGAAATACATAACATGGAGTACCAAAACAGTAAAAAATATTCTGAATGCGTGGATAGCAACATTTAATGTAATGAGAAATCATCGGTCACCCAAAATGATGTCTGTGATAATGGTGTCAAACTTTTAATTTCCACCAACATCATTTTGTTACAACTGTGTATTATTGTCCTTATGGCTTCATTGCTCCTGTATAATGTAAATATTTTTTGTATATACAAATTTTTACATTTTTATTTAGTATGCCAACACTGTTGTTTTGTGTATGTTTTTGAGTATTTTATTATTAAAAATGAAGTACTTTTAATAGTGGTTATTCAACCACTATTAAAAGTCTGTACTTTATTTTTTAGAATACACCATAATTTGTACAGTATTATAATCCTGTGATATGTATCTTAATCTACCTGCTGATGTTTTATGTATCTACCATTAGGGCAAGAAGAGGCTGAAGGACACTGCTGTGCCTACCATTTTCAACTTTCCACCACATTTGTGTCCAAAGGAAGGAAGGAACAGAGCCACACGGACCAAGTTTGACTATGGAGGTAAGTAACAGTTTGGTCTCTACATCTGGCTCTTCATGTTCTTCATCCAGCTGTCTTGCTCAGCCTCATGGGGTGCCTGGATCCTCTGATTTGTGTTCTATGTTGGATAATGAGGCCATCACTGACAATTTAGATAGTGGTTATATTCCTTTTTCTGATTATAACAATGTCATTGTGATGCCAGAGACTGCTGAAGAGACCAATGCCATTGACATGGTCCTTCATGATGACATTGGTATGATAGATGCCCATGCTGAGGTTGAGGTCGCTGATGATGACATAACTGAGTGTACCATAAGCGGAGACTCACAAACAATCATGCTTGATCATGACTACCACCGCAAACCACAACAACAAATTTCAAGCATAGATCACAATTACATTGTTTCAGAGTCTCCAAGAACACTCAAGCGTAAAGTAGATGCAGTACAGGATCAGCTTGGTGTAGCTCGCAAAAAGCTTAGATTGAGGTCTGAGCAAGTAAAAAGAATGAAATCGCGAGTCTTGTGCTTGAAAGATCTGACAAAGATTCTTCAGAAAAAGTTGATGATCTCCAATGAATGTGCTGCTCTTCTGGACTCTATAAATGATGTACCTAGACATATTCTAAATAGAATTCAAAAGAAGTCGAAGTCAGCAACATTTTCTGAAGAACTAAAACAGTTTGCGACTACACTACACTTCTACTCTCCAAGGGCATATGATTTTGTCAGAGAAAAGTTCAATTTTGCTTTGCCGCATCCTCAAACTATTCGCAGATGGTACAACAGCGCCTCAGCAGATCCTGGATTTACCGTTGCATCTTTTACCGCTCTCGAAAGTCATGTCTCTGAAAACCGTAAAGAGGGAAAGGAAGTTATCTGCTCTTTAATGATGGACGAAATGTACATTCACCAGCAAATTGAATTTGGAGAGGATCAAATTCGACATTGGTACTGGCGAAATAGAAAACACGGTAGCCACACAGGCATTGGTCATCATGGTTGTAGCTATCAGTGGGTCTTGGAAGATCCCCATTGCATACTTCCTCATCAGCAGCATGACTGTAGCAGAGAGGGCGAACATCATTCGGGAGAGCCTTCGTCGCCTACATGCCATCGGAGTTCAGGTTGTCCATCACAAAACTTCTCCATGATCCAAGAGCTTGGTGCCAACCTTGACATACACAACATGAGACCTCATTTTCTCCATCCAGAGGATCAAACACAAAAGGTGCATGTGCTCTTGGATCCATGTCACATGTTAAAACTCTTGAGAAACTCATTTTCTACAGCTGGAGTGTTGGAGACAGAGGATGGGAAACAGATCAGATGGCAGTACATTGAAGAACTCAACAAACTTCAAGAAAAGGAGGGTCTGCGTCTTGGCAACAAGCTGAAAATGGCACACATCAATTGGCGACAACAGAAAATGAAGGTCCACCTTGCAGCCCAACTGTTCAGCAGCAGTGTGGCTGATGCACTGGAGTACTGTGAGCAAAAGCTGAATTATCCCCAGTTCAGAGGATGTGCGGCTACAGTTCAGTTCTTGTGAACGGTTGATGCAGCTTTTGATGTCCTTAATAGCCGCAATCCATTTGGGAAAGGACTTAAAGCACCAATCAAGCCTTCAACAAAAGATCGTGCCAGGGCTATTTTGGAAAAAGCAGAGTCATGTCTTCGTGGGCTCAAGGTTAAAAACAAGAGCAACAACTTGGTCTACATGCATGCCACTCAGAAGAAGACCCCAATCTGTGGCTTCATTGCTTGTGGTAGAAGTGTGCTCAATGTCTACGAAGATCTTGTGGAGAGACCAAGTGCACCATGCAGATACCTTCTGACATACAAGCTGAGTCAGGATCACCTGGAGCTTTTCTTCTCGGCAGTCAGGGCACGTGGTGGGTTTAACAACAATCCCAATGCAAGGCAATTTCGTGGAGCCTACAAGCGCCTTCTTGTAAGGCACCAGGTGAAGAAGGGCACAGGCAACTGTCTTCTTCGTGACAACACAGAGATCCTGGACTCTACACCTGCAAATGTCAACATTGCACGCAGGGTGGATGTGGCGCCTGTGGAAGTGCGTTTGCCTGAAGAAGAAATCCTGACTGACCTTGCAGATGTAGATAACCTCTCAGAGTACAAGGAGGCAGTCATTAGCTACATCACAGGCTTCATCGTGAAGAAAATGAAGTAGAAGGTTACCTGCATGCCTTGTTCACTGGCACTGACATCAGACTCTGCACATCCTTTTCTGGAGTTGAAGAACAGAGGTGGCCTACAAAAACCATCTGCCGGCATTATTGCTGTTTGCCAGGCCACAGAGAAGTGCTTTCAAAGGCTGTTAAAAACCAATTGGGGAAAGGCTCCACAAGGACGGGGAACAACAATGCAAATTGTCAGTCAAGTCCTTGCTGATTGTTTGGGGAAAAACCTATTCCCAAGTTTGCACAACCACGTGTTTGTATGTGCGTTGAAGCAAACCATGTCCATGTTCTGGCCAGGATGGCGTCTACCTGGTATTGTAAAGTTCAGCTGAATCATTTGGCAAGAAGGCAGACCGAAAAAATCAAAGAAGGCAAGCTTGTACGCAAGCGACTCACCAAATTAATACATTTTTATGGTGATTAAAAGAGGGTGCAATGCATATTGTGTGTGTGTGTGTGTGTGTGTGTGTGTGTGTGCGTGCATGTGCACGTGCGCAAAGTGTTTCCCCTAGGTTAACTCTTGTTTATTTGCCCTTAAATGTAACACTTTAAAGTTGCTTTAAATGTTTAGAGTAACTTTTAAAATAATTATCAGTAACTTTTGAATCCAAATTAATCACTTTTCACATTAACATAAATTAGGCATCCTGTGGCAGAGGACATTATTAATATTGTAAAATGTTAGTAACTCCAAGCATCAATAAGCAAATAATGACAGGGGAAATGCAGACGGATGTTTGTGCATGTCTGTATCCTTTTTATATGGTGTGTGTGTGTGTGTGTGTGTGTGTGTGTGTGTGTGTGTGTGTGTGTGTCCTTTTATATGGTGTGTGTGTGCACTGCATTATCTTTTATTGTTGGCCAGATTAAAAAAAATTCATGGACAAACAATCAAACCCCCGGTTTAGGCACTGTTGAAATTTTGTATTAGAGCCTGCATCTACGAGGCCTAAGTATTCAGAATTTCAATACTAAAGCCTGTCCACCTGATCTACATTCAGCTGTTGAGTATAATTTTTGAGGATGGTCTGGCTATTGCTGAACTTCAAAGCATACTGTTTACTTAGAGCCTGCACATGGGGCATACGTATCAGATGCTTTACTTTGCCTACTTCCAACAACATAGTTCAATTGTTCAATACATCCACCTAAACGTTAAAGGTTTTTGTATATAGTTTTACATAATTGTATATATTAAAATAAAATTGTCATTTACTTCCTTTTTGTTTTTCGAGAGCATACTGTACATAAATTAGGGCTGCACAATATATCGTTTATCGTCATTGTGAAATGAACTCGCGCAATAAACATCGCAAGAGGCTGCGACAGAGACAAGATAGGTTTTTTTAGGTTAGTTGAAAGATATGCTAGATAACTCTACTTTAAAATGTAACTGTTATTTCTTTTTTAGTGCTGTCTATTATATTCAATGTTCAATTTGTTCAATAAAATGTTGGAAATTCACATGCATTTTAGTAATGCAATATCCTAGTTCCTATGTGTTTAATATTTTTGGTCAATAGATAAATATTTCTGAAAAAGGAAATGGATTAAAAATAAAAAATAAAAACTGTCAAAGGCACAAAAAAAGTTTTGTTCTTGAAAATGTTTAAGCAAAATTCAATAAAAGTTTGTTACAAAATTACAATGTTATCTGTCCCATTCATTAATATGTCCCAGTTTTTAGCTTATTTTTGTTCATGTAGTGTTGTGTGTGTGCTCTTCTTTATTCATTATGTGTAAATGTATGATTGTTTTGGTTTGTATGTATTTTTAGTCTTATTTTTGTTTTATGCATTTCATTGTCTAGTTCAGAGATCTTCAACAGGGCATACGCAACCCCTAGGGGGAGTTACTGCTGTTGCTCCGGCTCTCTTTCAGCAAAGGGACCTTGCCTTAAACAATGTTGAAGACTCCTGGTCTAGTTCATATTTTTTTATTAAAAGAAATGCAGTATGTGTTGTGTGTTTAGTGTGTGGTGTTATTTTATGTATTTCTTTGCCATTTCTGTCCAGTCTTGTGTCCCCACTCTTGGCCTGCACCTTGTCGTGGTGAGTGGGCTTAAAACCAAGACAGGCTTTTATTTAACAGTTTGCAACGTGTTCAACCAACTTTATGTGTTCTCAGGAAATGAGGCTGTGCTCTGAAAAATCTTCAGTTCTGCAGCCAAATGTATTTTATAAAGCACCAGGTTCAATATTGGAGCTTCACTATGTAAGATCTTTTCTAAAATTAATAAATTCTAAATACATTATTTCAGACTGTTAATATACCTAACAAGCATGCTGTTGCAGGAGTTATTAACCACTGTTGTTGATGCTGTTACACTGATGTGAGGACCTTCTGTCAGCACATGAGTCTGTTTTAAGATGAGTCACATACATGTTACAATCTATATTTACAAATGCTGTTTATTACCAAAATGTACATATCACTAAAAAAGTGTTGCATACAATACACGATAAAGATAAAATTTGACATGTAGGAGTATGTTTACTTAATACTGCAAGTCCTCAACTGAAGCATACCTTCATGTACAAGCTCATATATTAATATAATTCATTGTGATCTACCATGCCTTAACTACATGTTTGTCTTTTACTGTAATTACAAAGGTATCCACACTGACAACTGAATGACCAGAGTCTACAGAAAGAAGACCTGTGTATAGAGCGATGTATTGGATGCCATTCATCATCGGTCCTTGGTATTTAGAGGTTCAGTTTATTGTTTGACTTAGTTTCTGCTGTAGTTTGATAGGTGATAGTAGTAACATTAAGTAGTTGTGTGGATTGAAACAAATTTATTAATATTAAACTGGAATAAAATTATGGATCTACTCTAGCAGTCACTACCTTCACAGGTAAAAGTATTTTTTTGTAATTTCACATAAAAGGGTCTTCAATAGCTGGAACTGATCCACCAGAAGCGCACCCACAAGCAAAATGTGAGTCCTGTAATAGATGTGTCCTGGTGTTACTGTTAGGCCTGCTGCTACTGGGTAGCTTCTCTGTCTCTCCTCTCTCCTTCCTCTGTCTGTCCTAACTGCAGGAGTGGAGTCTGGTGTGCGGGAGTCAGTGTTCCAGCTGCCTCTCATCTACCACAATCAACCTCTGCTTCATATACCGGGTCATTCCTCCACTCTGCATCAGATTGTAGTCAAGTCTCGCTCCTGACAAACCTTGTGTTCTGTTTTGACATTTGTGTATTTGCCTATCCTTATCCTTTCTCTTGTGTCTCAGCTGCCATTGGAACCTGACTCCTGCTACCGTTTCACTCCTGCCATCCACTGGACCAGATAACCACCACTGGACCCCACCACTAGCCAGCCTACTGTCTTCCTCTGACGGACCCGCTCCTTCCCAGAAGGAGACCTGTTCTCCAACCTGGAAACCTGGACTTGCTTT
Organism: Sander lucioperca; assembly: GCF_008315115.2. Lineage (NCBI taxonomy): Eukaryota > Metazoa > Chordata > Actinopteri > Perciformes > Percidae > Sander > Sander lucioperca. The sequence goes on along the minus strand of NC_050175.1, from coordinate 42,904,385 downwards.
TCCCCCTCGGAAACCTGGACTCCGAGGGGTACTTTAAATAAAACCTGTTAATTCACACTCCTGGCTCTGCATTCTGTCTGCATTTGGGTTCTGTTCACCATTCAAAACTAACAGTTACCACTTTAGAATATATATCATTTATATATTTTATGTATTTAGGATTAAATTGTTAGAATTAGATATTGACATTGCATGTCCTTGTATGGTTTTTAGTTTTCTTACTTACACATTTGATTTAATTATTACATTTATGGTAATTGAATAAGTTGTTTATTTTTCCTTTGCAATTTGTGATCATACTTTTGTTATAATACATTTACAGTAACCCTACACAAATTAAACACTTTCAAAATTAACTATATTAAAGGATTTTGGTGAAGTGTTTTCATGGTGATTAAAATTGACAAGTACATAAAGACACAAGAAAAGCACAAACTACATTTTCCTGATCCTTCTTTGTCAACATGCAAGTATGGTAACATTTAATAGATTTATATTTGTTGATTAAAGCCAAAATAGACACTTTTAATCAATTACAAATTCTATCATAAATGTCTTGTATGACTACACAACTGTAATATGTTCCTATAGTTACTTCAGAAAAACAACAAATGTAGCTTTAAAATGTCCTTTATTTCACATTGAAATGCGCATTAACATCAAAAATTACATAAACCACAAACAACACTGGCAATATTTTTAACATTATGTTGAAAATTGAAGAATTAAATCATGTAGTTCACCTTTTACAATCTAGTGTAAATTCCACACATAAAACACTGCTGTGGGTCAAGGTAAAGGCAAACTTAACTGTCACAAGACATTAATTGGTCCCAGTAACGACCTCTATAAGTATGTAATGCTCTTGGAACAGCACACTGATACTAATTATAATAACGAAGAACTATGAACGCTAATGTTTTGAACTATTTACAATGTTTTACAACTACGTCCGACAGAGGGGAAGAGAGTGTCAAAGACCATGGGGTGGTAAGACTGGGGTGGTAAGGGAGGTAAAAAAAAAAAAAAAAACACGTAATAAAGGGTGTAGGGAACAAGGAAGAGCAGAGCTGGTAAGACAAACAGTGTTATGGCCACAATTGTTAAATAAAAAAATTAATAATATGTTAAATAAATGACACTCATCACATAAGGCATGACACTATAGGCTTTCTTTGGGGCTAAAAAAACCAACCCATTAAAACTCAACTTCAACATGGAAAAACAACAGACATGAACATTTCACCCTTGTTCAAGTTGGGCTTTAATAGATTCTGCCAAACTATTTACAAAAATATAATTTCACTTAGTGGTGAAATGAACTCCATTGTGCAAAAAAAGCCCAGGAGTGTCAAACCTTATTTGAGGGTGTTTAACAAAGCTGCCACTTAAACAATGAACATATGTAGCCATAACACTGTTCACAAACCTGCGAGCGTGGTCGATCTTCCCTGGATTGGCAACAGCCCTCCACCTGCATCTCTGGGTGATGCCAGAGAAGATGATTTTCATGCCAGGATACTGCAGGTGGAGGTGCTGCAGGTCCTCCTTCATTCCTGCGACGAGGTTGACGCCCTTGACATCTCCCAGGTCATTCCCGCCACAGTGAACAAGGAGTCCTCCGGGGCTGCTCTTCCTTGTAGGGACTGGAAAAAGAAAGGGAGAAGGCTCTTCCACCGCAGACCACCCCCGCCGAACCAAGAAATGTAGACATCCTCAATGCCAAGGTTGTTCTCCATGGTCTTTGCCGCTCTCTCAGCCCCATGCCGGACGTAGCTGTCTCCAATGATCCAGACTGTTGTTGGATGGAAAAACACATTGTAATAGTGTATCATATTTTAGGCTATAGAGAAAAAGGATAAATGAACAGCACTCTTTATTACACACAGTTATTTGAAAATGCATTATTACCTCGGCTTAGTTGTACAAAACAAATTTGCTAAAAGTTTAATGTTGTACAATAAATAGCAAAAGAAAAGTAACTATTACTTACTTCTGGGGCATTGGGTGGGTGCACAATATGCCATCGTGGCTCTCTGGCTCTCTTCACTCTCACGCATTTCTGAAAGAAACAGAAAGAATCATCAATTTCCATTTGAGCCCCTCATAGTTAAATATATATGCACACTAGCATGTAACTGTACTTCATTAATTATCTAGAAGAATACACATAAACCAAAAACAGTCTATTGTTCTTTATTGTAACTTTAACTAGTTAAATGAGCTTATTTCTGCTAACGTTAGCTCTTAAAAGCATGTCAAGGCTAAATGCGCCAACCATAGACTGATGGCGCGAACAGTAGCAAGACATTATGGTGCATTATGGTTATTACAGTTAACCAAACGTTATAATAAACTGACATACATTTATATTAATTTGCTAATAGTTAGCATTAGATAATGAAAAGCATTGGCAATCCCCGTTTTGCATTTCGCTGATACTACGTCTAAATTAGGAAAACGTAGCAAAACTTTGATTTTGCAGAAAATTAACGTTAGCATGTTTTACCATAAGTGGCAAGCTAACGTTACATACAATTTATATGGTAACTTCAGATACATTTACTTTACAATGTGACTTTACAATGTGACTCCTCTTATAACTATGGGACGTAGATATATTTAAAACCTAGCGAAGCTAAATCTTACCTCGAATTATGTAGGCTAGCTTTCAGCAGCAGTTGCATCCAGATTGCCAGTGAAAGGCAAGGCAAGGCAAGGCAGCTTTATTTGTATAGCACATTTCAGCAACAGGGCAATTCAAAGTGCTTTACATAAAAACAGATTAAAAAATTTAAAACAGATAAATTACAAGAATAAAAGTTACAGTGCAGTATAAGAAATGAAACATTGAAGAGCAATTAAAACAGTTAAAAATATAAAAGCAGATAAAATAGGAATTTCTCTTTATATGCTTATATAGATTGTCATACAGTGTCAACAATGCAACTTCAGTATAAGAAATGAAGTTATTTAAAGAAAGGCAACATCAAATAGATAGGTCTTCAGCCTTGATTTAAAAGAACTGAGAGTTGCAGCAGACCTGCAGTTTTCTGGGAGTTTGTTCCAGATATGTGGAGCATAAAAATTAAATGCTGCTTCCCCCTGTTTAGTTCTGACTCTGGGGACAACAAGCAGACCTGTCCCAGACGACCTGAGAGGTCTGGGTGGTTCATAGTGTACTAGCAGATCAGAAATGTATTTTGGCGCTAAACCGTTTAGTGATTTATAAACCAGCAAAAGTATTTTGAAATCAATTCTTTGATGCACTGGAAGCCAGTGTAGAGACTTCAGTACTGGAGTGATGTGATCCACTTTCTTGGTCTTAGTGAGGACTCGAGCAGCAGCGTTCTGAATCAGCTGCAGCTGTCTGATTGATTTTTTAGGGAGACCTGTAAAGACTCCGTTACAGTAGTCTAGTCTACTGAAGATAAAAGCATGGACAAGTTTTTCCAAGTCTTGCTGAGACATAAGTCCTTTAACCCTTGATATATTTTTAAGGTGGTAATAGGCTGACTTTGTAATTGTCTTAATGTGGCTGTTAAAATTCAGGTCTGAGTCCATGACTACACCAAGATTTCTGGCTTTGTCTGTTGTTTTTAACATTATCGTTTGAAGCTGAGTGCTGACTTTTAATCGTTCCTCTTTTGCTCCAAAAACAACCACCTCAGTTTTTTCTTCATTTAATTTAAGAAAGTTCTGGCACATCCAGTCGTTAATTTGTTCAATGCACTTAGTCAGTTGTTGTATTGGACTATAGTCCCCTGGCGATAAGGTTATATAAATTTGTGTGTCATCCGCATAACTATGGTAACTTATTTTGTTGTTTTCCATAATTTGAGCCAGTGGAAGCATGTAGATGTTAAACAGGAGAGGCCCCAGAACTGAGCCTTGGGGAACTCCGCACGTCATATTTGTATGCTCAGATGTATAATTCCCTATAGACACAAAGTAGTCCCTATTCTTTAAATAAGACTCAAACCACTTTAGTACTGAGCCAGAAATGCCAACCCAGTTTTCCAATCAGTCTAGTAATATGTCATGGTCGACCGTATCAAATGCAGCACTGAGATCAAGTAATACCAAGACTGAAATTTTGCCACTATCTGTGTTTAAGTGGATGTCATTAAAGACTTTAACAAGAGCTGTCTCAGTGCTGTGGTGTGGTCGAAAACCCGACTGGAATGCATCAAAACTGTTGTTTAGTGACAAGAAAAGGTTCAGTTGTTGAGAAACCGTTTTTTCAATGATTTTACTTAAAAATGGAAGGTTTGATATCGGCCTATAGTTGCTCATTAGTGACGTGTCTAGATTGTTCTTTTTTAAGAGTGGCTTAATGACTGCAGTTTTCAGGGCCTGTGGAAGATACTTGAGAGAAGAGACGTGTTTACAATCTGTAGAAGATCTGTAGCCAAACAATTTGCAACATTTTTGAAAAGGCCCGTTGGTAGAATATCAAGGCAGCAGGAGGAGGTTTTCAGATGTTGTATAATGTCCTCTAGGTTTTTACGGTTAATCATATGAAATTGGGTCATATTGGAATCTGTTTTGCCTGGACACTGTGACAACACATACCCTGTACTCGATATGGAAGCACTGACTGTTTGTTTAATTTTCTGAATTTTGTCATTGAAGAAGGTGGCAAAATCATTGCAGGCCTTTGTGGATAAAAGTTCAGATGCTACTGGTACTGGAGGGTTTGTTAACCTATCGACAGTAGCAAACAAAGCACGTGAATTATTATTGTTTTTGGCAATAATGTCCGAGAAGAAGGACCGCCTTGCATTCCTCAGTTCCAAATTATAAGTGCGAAGTCTCTTTTTATAGGTGTTGTAGTGGACCTGGAGATTAGTTTTTCGCCACCTGCATTCTGCTTTTCGATACTCTCTTTTTTCTGTTCTTACCAGTATGGCATTTCTCCATGGAGATCTTTTCTTATCAGAGACAGTTTTTATCTTAATGGGAGCAATGGCATCAATAACATTTGTAATTTTACAATTGAAATTGTCTACAAGCTCAGTGACTGAGACCCCTGAGAGGGTGGGTGTGGACGAGAAAAGCTGAATGAATGTTTCACTGGTGTTGTCAGTGATATACCGTTTTCTTATTAACTTTGTTTGGACACTTTTGTGCACAGAGATAGTGCCATTAAAGAAAACACAGGAATGATCAGAGAAAGCAGCATCAGTCACCACAACCTTGGAAATGTTCAAACCCTTCGAGATAATCAAGTCCAGAGTGTGCCCCTTGTTGTGTGTGGGCTCCGTCACATGCTGAGTTAGTCCATAGTTCTCAAAAATACAACACAGTTCTTTTGTCCCTCTATCCTGGGGGTTGTCAACATGAATGTTGAAATCACCAGCAATAACTACACAGTCAAAGTTAATACAGATTAAAGACAGCAGTCCACTAAAGTCGTCAAAGAAGGATGCACAGTATTTAGGTGGCCTGTAGATAATTAGAAATATAGGTCGAGAGGGGGACCTTAGCTGAAGAGCCACATATTCAAAAGAAGCAAAGTTTCCATAAGCTATTTGAGTACATTGGAACGAGTCGTTAAACAAAATGGCGACTCCACCTCCTTTCTTATTCGCTCTATTCTCAGTCATAAAACTGAAGTTAGGGGGAGCTGACTCAATGAGAACAGCATCACTGTTATTATGGTCTAACCAGGTTTCAGTTAAAAACATAAAATCAAGATTGTGTTTAATAATAAAATCATTGATTAAAAATGATTTACCCGCCAAAGACCTGACATTTAGTAAGGCTAATGTTAGTGTGTTAAAATAATTATCTGTCTCTGTTTTTGGGACAGGCTGTGGCTGATGAGGAATGGATGCTAAATTTGCTAAGTTGGCAGTTAAGTGCTTCTTTTTCTTACTTAGCGGATTCACCATTCTTTTTCTATTACCTATCACAACATAGATTGACGAAGAATTGAATACACAGGGCCCAGGCTTGTCCTGGAAAGAGTCATGAGTGCCACTAGGCATGCAGCCTGGGCCCAGCACATATCAGTTAAAGCTTGTTTCATTCTGTACACAAGCATACTTATCAGTCTGTTGAGAAGGAGTTAACTGCCGTCCTTGAGGGGGCAGAGGTGCCTGGCGTTTTACTTTCAGTGGTTGAGTCCAAACAGGGTCAGTTTGATGCTGGGGGCGAGTGATGGGAGAAGGTAGTGGGGTAAACTTGGTTCCAGCATCTACCAGCTGCTCCATCCGGTCAGTGAACCCCAACATGTGGCAGGAGGAAACAGGGGAAAGGGTGAATGGGGAGAGCGATGGATCATCAAAGGCGTCGGTGTTGGTAAGGGGGTTTGAGGAGTGTTGGACGGGTGAAGGGGGTTGAGATTTCTCGTCTCCGCTCTGAGGTCCTCCATGGTCAAATCTTTGCTCAGGTGGGGGCTGTGGTGGATCACTGCCGCACTTTGTTGTGTCTTCCTCTTGTTTTGTTTGTGTTGATTTATCTTGTCCTGTGTCCTTGGCTGAGGGAGCAGATGTGTGGTGCAGAAAGTAAAGTAGGCTAGAGGTGAACAGCTTTACTCCTGGCTTGTTAAGGAAAAGTCCATCTGCTTTAAAAAGATGTCTGCGGTCCCAAAAAATTTTAAAATTGTCAATGAACCGCAGAGAGTGGACGGTACATGCAGTTGAAAGCCATTTGTTCAGTGCCAACAGTCTGCTGAATCTCTCAGCTCCTATTCTGACTGGCGGTATAGGGCCACTGATAAACACCTTCGCATTTAGGGAGCTGACTGTGTTCAGCAGAATCATGAAGTCACGATTCAGCACTTCAGACTGTTGCTTTACAACATCATGTGACCCTATATGCAGTATAATGTTTTTCACAGTTGGGTGTGCTGCCATGATATCCGGGATTCTTTGGGCTAAGTCAGACACCATGTCTTTGGGAAAACAGAGAATTTTGGTGTTTTTACTGCTTTTTATGTTTTTTACAGCAGAGTCACCCACAATCAGAGTTTGGTGCCCAGTCGTTAGCTTTCCCTGTAGATTTTTACTTTTTGAATTGCTCTCAGTCCTTACCCTGCTGTGTGACGATGAGACGCAATCCAGGTCATGTCCAGGGTCCTGCAGCAGAGGAGCAAATCTGTTATCCAGTTGCACACTCAGTTGTTGGGGAGGCATTTTGTTGCTAATTCTCCCTTTTGCAGCTGTCCACGGCTGTGTCCTACTGAGTACAGGGGTAGAAGAGGCGCTCTGCCTGGGTGGTAATGCAGGCCAGCCGTTCATATCACAAATCTCAGGGCGCTGTGCCCTGCCCGTTAGTCGTCCTTTCCAGGAAAAGGATTTACTCTTAGGCTTTGCACCAAAAGAGTTCCAGGGAGGACTACCACTTGTTGATTTGTTACTTATTCCACAGCCCTCCTGTTTGTCCGTAGTCTTGCTGGTGCTAGTTAGCCGTGTGTTGGCATGCTTCTGTCCATTGTTTTGGGTCAATGGTAAAGTGGTGTCATTCCCACATGATCCGTTCACTTCCAGGTTTACTTCTAACCGTTGAATTTTGGTTTCCAGAATAACAATCTTCTGAAGGAGTTTGTAGTAGTCCTCCATGGAGAAGGGAACGTCACAGTCAGATACCGCCCAACAGTCTATGGCTCCTCCCTCACTCCTCCATCTCGTATAAAAACGTCACATCCGCAACCAGGATGGCTGCGCCCATAAACGCAAACTCAACGACGGATTGCTGATCTCCACAAACCAATGGGTGACGTCACACATGCTCTGTCCACTAATATATACAGTCTATGGTTCGAGCGTATGGGGAATGACGTAAGCAAAAAAAATGGCTGACTTGGATGTGGGCGGGGCTTGATGTCAAGCCCCGCCTTCCCGCAGACTGCAGCGAGATATACTTGAAATAAACTGCATTACCATTTTCGGCCACAGCAATGGGTCAATGGGCAGGTGGCGCTCTTTCAACATTTAGACTGCTGCCGAGGGAGACAGTAAAGCCCGGTAAAGACTTTATGTTTAGAAAAAGCGGGCACTATGTGTGAATTCATCCACGTCAGAGGGACAGATGTCGGGGGAGTTGATGGTGATTGTCATCCAATCATTTCAAGAATGTTTCTTAAACTACTCCTGAAGGAATTTTACTTTATTAAAAGGGAGATTTGATGGTGTTTAAAGATCTTGCACTACCTTTTTCCCCACTGAATCTTTTTTTTTTTTTTTTTTTATATCTCCTGGGATCAGGGGCGGATCTACCAGGGTGACATAGGGTGCCACCCTAAAAGAAAGCCTTGCCACCCCTGTTGCCACCCCATTTGGCAGCAACAAATTCAAATTTATGGCCAATTTGACAATTTATGAGTGCAAATCTACAATGTCCAACTGCAGTCAAAAACTGTTTGCTTCCCCTCTCACACATCTGCCACTCATCACCTGTGTCTTACCTTAATGCCTTTCCTGTGATAATACTGCTATCATACCTCTATTTCCTATTAAGTGAGATCACATCGTATGGTCACTTATTCCTAATATGAACTGTTTCACATGAAACCTCAAATGCCAGACATTGATTGCATGAGATTAAGTTTGTCTGTCTGAGTTTGTAAATGGCAGCCTGTGCACTTTTGTAGTGTGTAAATACCATTTCTCATCAAACTGTGATAACTGTAATTAAATTCAGTATATATACGTCTGCCATATGTTGCCACCCCTCAAAAATTCCTGCTCCCCTCTTGCCACCCCAGAAATATTTTTCTAGATCCGCCCCTGCCTGGGATGTAATAATTTATAGTATAGTAATAGGTTACCCTAATTTTAAACTGTTTAGACATGAAGTGAGGCGTCGGGTCTTATAGAGACAAAGTCAGACAACTGTAAGTCTTCAAACAGACAACAGATCATTAGGCTAGGTAGCCTATTATCTGCATTATGCCAAAGGTCATTAAAAGAGTATGATGTCAAAGCTTAAGAAACTACTAAGTCTTTGTTGAGCAATTGAAAAATGTAAGTAGCTTTATATTGTGGCTTTGAGACTCGTTGCTAACAGACGTGATACATGCAGCAACAACGGCTGAGGGTTGGGGGGATAGAGAGAGGTAGTATCAAATTCTACAGCGCTTTATCCAAGCCCACCTCCACGCACGATCTACGTAATATAGCTCCGAGTCTCGCAGCTACACAGCAACCTACAGAAGTGAAATGGAATCGAGCTGTATTTAAAGGCCTCCAACGTCAACTGTTTTCAGCTGTGATTTACATGGGAATGAACAGAGAGTGTGTCCTACATAGGAATGAACAGAGAAAACAATTATACACCCTCAGTGAAACACAGTTGACGTTGGAGGCCTTTAAATACAGCTCGATTCCATTTCACTTCTGTAGGTTGCTGTGCAGCTGCGAGACTCGGAGCTATATAACGTAGCACATGCGTGGAGGTGGGCTTGGATAAAGCGCTGTAGAATTTGATACTACCTCTCTCTATCCCCCCAACCCTCAGCCGTTGTTGCTGCATGTATCACGTCTGTTAGCAACGAGTCTCAAAGCCACAATATAGAGCTACTTACATTTTTCAATTGCTCAACAAAGACTTAGTAGTTTCTTAAGCTTTGACATCATACTCTTTTAATGACCTTTGGCATAATGCAGATAATAGGCTACCTAGCCTAATGATCTGTTGTCTGTTTGAAGACTTACAGACTGTTGACGCCTCACTTCATGTCTAAACAGTTTAAATTAGGGTAACCTATTACTATACTACAAATTATTACATCCCAGGAGATATAAAAAAAAAAAAATAGGATTCAGTGGGGAAAAAGGCAGTGCAAGATCTTTAAACACCATCAAATCTCCCTTTAATAAAGTAAAAATCCTTCAGGAGTAGTTTAAGAAACATTCTTGAAATGATTGGATGACAATCACCATCAACTCCCCCGACATCTGTCCCTCTGAAGTGGATGAATTCACACATAGTGGCCGCTTTTTCTAAACATAAAGGCTTTACCGGGCTTTACTGTCTCCCTCGGCAGCAGTCTAAATGTTGAAAGAGCGCCACCTGCCCATTGACCCCTTGCTGTGGCCGAAAATGGTAATGCAGTTTATGTCCCTCTGCCTCGTGTCGTGTTAGACGCGGGTTCGAATCCACGCGAGGAGTGGCCAAATTAATAATAACAAAACATCGAAACATGATGGGCTCGTATTTCCAGCAGACAGAACAACTAAACAATACTACAGTTGCAGCTGAGGCTAAAGGAAATGTGATTTAGCTTAGAACCCACTTCACCATCAGCACATACAGTACCTGATTAAAGATTACACTTCATGTCTAAACAGTTTAAAATTAGGGCAGCCTAACTTGCCTAAGTAATTACTTTGCAGGAAATGAAAAAAAACAGGCTTCAGTGGGGAAAAAGGGAGGGGCGGAGATGTGCGTTTTTTGTCAGACGTTTTGCACTTTAATTGTTTTGACACACCATTCAACTGCTATTATTATTTAATTAATATAATATAGGATAAATAATCTGGAAGTTGAAGTTGTTAGTCCAGCTGGAGGGGCAAATAATATAATTCTAAATATAATAATAAAATAATTATAATTAAATAATCTTTACGTGTCACCCGATTGAAACCTCTCATTTAAAGAGCAAAACTACACACCAAATCTCTAAGACCACAAGCTATTTCTCAGCCTTTCACTCAGTTTTCAAATGTATAAAACACACTACACACGCTTCTCTACCTAAGACACAAAAATCTGACAGGAAGTGACTTCCTTTCCTTTTCCAAACACAACCAATCAAAATGCTATACTTATTCACCAGGTCCCACACACTCTCCTCACATGTGCAAACACTAATTGCTTAACTGGTCACTAACCAATCACTGCTTTAGTATAGACCTATAAATAGGTCAAAGGTCAGATTGCCTGCTTTGAACAGCGGATGCCGACAATAGACAGAGAGCAAGGGGAGTAGGAGGGAGAGGCAGGGGACGACAACCACAGCTGCATCTCATGTGGCTTAAATTGCCTCCTCGAGTCCTCCACTTGCCTCCCTTCCTCACGTCTTAGTCCCTCCCACCGAGGAGGCACGGGGGAGAGCTGCACGGCTTCTGGGAAGGCTGCTCTCGTGTTTCCTCGGCTATATCTCCGAGGTGTTCCCTCCTTGATGCTCGCTCTTCGGCCCTCAGGACAGAATTAAGAGCTCTGAGACGGCCTTCACTGAGGAGGGACGGAACAACTTCCGGTTCAGCCGAAGACAGAGGAGTCGAGGAGCTATCAAATAAGGGACATAGGATGTACCTCAGGACAAGTTCATGGAGGAAGAGTTGGAAGAGGAGGAGGAGGAAGAAGAGGACGAGGGCAGAGAAATGAAGGAAGGAGAGCCATCTCTGTTTAGATCAGGGCCACACTTAGTGATCTGGTTATTCCCACCATATATATATATATATACACACACACACACACACACACACACACACACACACACACTCACACAACAGTGTATTTTTTTTACAGTGCACAGAGAGGAGCTGCCTCCAGCCCCTCCCCCTCGTGAAGTTGCGTGCTGCCGTGTGCACTTGCTCAGACAGGCTATCGTTACGTTAGCATGTTGCTGGTGTTCTTGCCATGGGATTAACTGTACTAATAAAACTGTTGAAACACCGCGGCCACGCTGCTGTGAAAGCTCCCCGAACGTCATTTATCAGTCTGATTGTTACCCCTCTCAGTGGCAGCTCCTCCACTCCATATCTTTATAACGGAGCTAACCGCTAACTGGAGCTAATCGCTAACCGGAGCTAACCGCTAATCAGAGCTAATCGTTTCCAACCGAGCCTTGAGTTCTGTGTGCCTGTATCCATTAACTGCATGTATTCACCTTATTTTTAACGGAAATACGGACGCAGCCAGTTGACGGATTTTTGTGCGAGACTTCCGGTCAAGCACTTCCGCTCACTGGCTAGCTAAACTCACTTTTCACCATAGCGGTTAATCCTTCGTAACAACTAAGTTAAGAAATCGTTATGGCTTCGAGGAAGACCGGGATTGTTTGTGCAGTTAGAGGGTGTCATAATAACTGGTACAAAAGAAAAATTTACTTGGAGCAGGAGTGTTTTATTCACCGAACGCGTACGAGAGCTGAATGTGGATGCGATGCGCCCTTCAACCTTTACCCGCCGCCGAAGAATGAGGAATCCCTTCGCCTGTGGTTAAAAGCTTTAAATTTGAAGAAACCACCGAAGCGACCGTATGTTTGTTCTTTTCATTTCGTGAACACAAGACCTACAGAAGACCACCCGATACCAGAAAAGTGGCTGGGCTACGAAGTCCCAATAAAAACTCCAAGGAGACGTGTCAGGAGGTTAGCAGACACAGGTAAGTTAACGGATGTTTAAAGCAGCCATATTATGCTCATTTTCAGGTTCATAATTGTATTTTAAGGTTGTACCAGAATAGGTTTACATGGTTTAATTTTCAAAAAACACCATATTTGTGTTGTACTGCAGTGCTCTCTCTCACTGCTGCAGATCCTCTTTTCAGCTGGTCTCTGTTTTAGCTACAGAGTGAGACCTCTTTTCTTCTTCTTCTTCTGTACTATCTTTGATTACACTTGCACATGCTCAGTAGCTCAGATGTAGATCATGTCAGCTAGCTAGCTCCATAGACAGTAAAAGAAAGGCTGTTTCTACAACTTCGGTCAGTTACAAGGCAGGATTAGCTGGGAGACTTCTAAATGAGGGCGCACATGGAAGTAGTTCTTTTGTAGATTATGGTGAACTTGTGTGTGTTGTAGCAGTGCTTTGCTATTGAGAACGAGGTAGCATGCTAGCGTTAGCATTAGCGTTAGCATGCTAACGCTACGAGCTAATGGTTGCGGTTAGCCTGCTCGTTTCGGCCTGTGACGTCACAAGCCGTGCCGATTTTGAACAGCTCACCCAGAGACTGAAGGCAGGACACATTCAGAAACCGTATCTCACTCTAAACACCATGGATGGATTTTTTTCAAAGTTTGTATGTGTGTGTGGAAGCACCAGAGACACAACATAACACCCCAAATCCCAGAAAAAGTGATTTTTTTCATAATATGGGCACTTTAATTATAGAATATGGTGCAAACGTTCATTTATTTCAGTAATTAAACTTAAAAGGTGAAACTAATATATTATATAGACTCATTACATGCATTATATATTAGTTTCACCTATTAAGTATAATTACTGAAATAAATGAACTTTTGCACCATATTCTTATATTTCGAGTTTCACCTGTATGCTCTCAGATAAAGCCAACTGTCTTTTAAGTTTGTTCTCTCTGTATATTTATTGATATAGCTGTATTTTTTTCATCCCTGCTAGTCCGGGGCATTTGTAAAAATTGGAAGCAATGTAATGCAATATGATTATTTGAATGAGCACTAATACAGGTGTTGCTCTATTAGCTTGGTGTTAACATAGTTGTAAGTAGTCTAGGTATGCTTTATGTTGTTTGCTAAACTGGTTGTGGGCTTATGTGGTCTTGTGTTTGGCAGATGACAGCCACTGTGTTGAGGAAGCTGACCAGGCTGTTCCACAATCAGAGTCACCTACGCATAAAGATGCTGACACTCAGTGGGAGTTTCAGGCACTGATGGATCACACCTACGTATTAGGACAAAAGAAGAATCATGTATGCGACAGAGAAACACAATGTGGTGGAGAAGAACCCCTTGCCCATGCCATCCTGAAGAATGACACTAGCTGTGTGTTGTACACAGGCCTTTCTCTCAGTGCCTTTTTTGATCATGTTAAATATCTGGAACAGTTCTATAAAGCAAACTTTAAGATGCACGTAATGGATCAAATATTGATGACCATGATGAAACTTAAGTTGAATCTACTCCAGGGTGATCTTGCAGAACGCTTTGCTGTGTCCCAGGGGTTGGTGAGCAGGATCCTCTCCTACTGGATAGACACAATGGAGGAGCACATGAGAATCTACATTCCTTGGCTGCCATGGGAGACAATCCAGAGCACAATGCCTCAGTGCTTCAGGGAGAAGTTCCCCAACACCACCTGCATCATTGACTGCACTGAGACAACCCTGCAGAAACCACACAACCTTGACTCCAGAGGCGAGTCATACAGCCATTATTATTCCAGCAATACTATAAAGTATTTAGTTGCTATTGCCCCGTGTGGGCTTGTTATGTTCATTTCTCCTGCTTATGGAGGCAGGTGTAGTGACAAGTTCATCACTCAGGAGTCTGGCTTCCTGGAGTATCTTCGTCCCGGCGATGAAGTGATGGCAGACAGAGGCTTTACCATCAGAGATCTGCTGTTTGAGACAAAGGTTAACCTTGTTCTACCAGCGTTCACTCATAAAGGAGGGCAGTTGTCTGATGAGGATGTAACTGCCACAAGGAGGATTGCAAATGTGCGCATACATGTGGAAAGAGTTATCAGGAGGCTCAAAGTGTTCAAAATAATCTCCCAGACTGTACCCATCAACTTGGCACCAAAAATGGACAAAATCCTCAGAATCTGTGCAGCCCTTGTAAACATGCAGGGGGAAATCATCCACGAGGATGCTGATTGAACATAGAAGTTTACATGTCAAAAAGATCCTGATTTCCACTGTAGCTTAATATTTGTAAATAATTATTTGACAGCCTGCAGTGCCTTGATTGTACTATGATTTGCACATATCATTTGTCTTTAACATTTTATTTTTCAGGTATCTCTATTCTGCACTGCTAATTAGTTATTTTACAGTAAACTGTAAACCAATGAAATTATACTGCACAAGAATGTGTTTTGGATCTCAGGTTTTAAAAAAATAGTTATTGTGTTTGGCACTTTTTCAAGTATTGTATAATATCAACTTATTTTTAGACTATAAATGTTTACAGATAAAAAAAAACATATTTAACTTGTGTCCAACTAAATTGTGTATTATTAAAATTTTCAATCTGTTTTTTCAATCGAGTTTTTCAATCTGTTTTTTCAATCGAGTGGATGTTGCCCTAACCACATGTAAATAACTAAAGAAGTGTATTTTATGTACATAAACTGGCAAAAAGATACAGTATTTCACTAATGGAATTTATTAACTCATGTCATTTGTTTACATTGAATGTAATTACAATTATTCACTTTAAAAATGGCAGAGGTGTCAATTCCAGGTTCAGAAAGTAAAAGTCCTGCCATGTGTTTATTCCACCAATGAACTCGGCAGGACTTTTACTTTCTGAACCTGGAATTGACACCTCTGAAAAATGGTAAAACAACTAAATTTAAACATTTCACTTATGGCATTATTTGTAGGCCATTTCATTTTAAACATATTAATTATAATCACAATTACTATTAAAATGGTAAAACATCACCTTCCCGTGTAAAACAAAAACGAGCACTAGCTATAAAAAGTAAAACACCAAGGAACTAGCCTAACAAAGGGTCAGCGGAACAATTATTAACAGTTAGGTATCATCACACATCAACACAGACACAGGAAAGCTGGTGTCTGGCATGCCCATACAGCAGGTTAAATAACCTGAGCCTATTTACACATATGTACATATTTATGGCACAGTGTAAGTCTGCCTGACAGAAACTCATCTACAATCCTTGGCAGCATGTGACTAAAATAGAAGGACTTGAGTTTAGGTAGAACTTGTGAACAATACTCCAAATCAAATGGCACATCAATGACAACTTTCTCAGATGGAGCCCAGACAAGCAGCTTGCATCTCTCTAGTCTTGTACAAAACATACCTAGTTGGACTTGAAGGTAGTAACCACGGGATCCATTTGGTTGCAGCTGTGGAACCCCGTCCACCATCTTCACATCTGTGAGCTTGCTGGAAAACACTTCAGCCAGAGATGAACAGTTCTTGGCCAGAACAGGACATTTAATCTCCAGCAGGTCTGTGGAGTTAACCACGCCATCTGGGCTTGCAGAAAGCCATGGTTCTGTGACACTAACTACAGTGCCTCTCTTCTCAACTACAAACCCACAGCTCTCCATCCACGCGTAGGCCACCTCCTCATTCTCCTGGCCATACCTGGTTGCAGTGTTCCCGTGGAACCTAGGAAACAGATGCTCTCTAAGAAAGTTATCTGGCTTAGTAGATGTACACACGGGGACCTTTTTTGCAGAGCTAGCAGTTACTCTTAATTTACGAGCATCAAACCACAAGTGGGAGGCACTCTGCATTTTAGTGGACTCCTCCAAACTGGCACATTTATCCCCATCTAATTTAATGTACATATCATAAAATGACATGCATTTCTGGCACTGTATGTCCGTGCCATGTTCACTATGAGGCTGCTGGAGCTTTGTGGGAGCTGCTGGAATTTGCTCTGGTTCAGCAGAGATGCATTTGTGCAGAAGGCTTCCCACTGGAACATTTGCGACTTCTAAGCTCATCTTCAGTGCTTCATGTGAGCTGTAGGCAGGAGTTGGCGGTAGAGATGGAGAGATGGGCAGGATGTTCTCAGAGACATCAGAACTGTCTTTGTGGTGCCTAAAACATATATTGCTCAACCTTTTGGGGACTAAATTACGCCGTGTCCCTGAGTTACAGTGGCGCTGCTCATCTGTGCAGGACAATCCAGTCAGACCTTTGGACACTGCAAACTGCACCTTTAACAAAGTTTAAATAGAACAGTTGCATATTTTTAATGTATTATAGTCCTTGGTGTCACAATACTTATATAGAAAATATGGACAGCTATAAACTGTCCATATTTTTCAACTTACCTTGATGATGTACTTAAACAAATTGCCATTCGAGATTAGACTGGTATGAATTAGAATTGGTGAAAATAGAAACTTACTTACCTACACAGAAGAGGTGGTTCACCAAAATGTGGTGTGCTGACAGAATATTACATTTACCCAAACTTGAATGACCTTACCTTAACCCAAAGAGCATCAATGAACAAGAGATTAGACTTTTACTTATCTGGAAAAGGTGCACGATCTGTTAATTAAAAAATAAAAACATTAGTCATATATTAAATTTTATTTAACAAATGCTTTAGAAGCCAATGTTTTCATCAGCTCTTTAGCACTTATTTGTATTGTTTGGGTATGAAATAGAAATAAACTCGAAGCTTCAATGTAACTCTAGCTTAATCTAATCTAAAATCTAGCTTATTTTAATGTGACAAACTTGCATCAAGAGCTCGGTGAGTACACATCAGATTGGTACAATGTCTCAAACTTCAAGCCTAAACATTATGAGGTAGGCAACAGTTCAGTTAACGTTTTGATATCAAATTGTAACGTTAGTTCAATCCCAAACATTTAGCACTGCTATCTCTGTAAAATAAACTGACAATCTAATCACAACGAGGCAACAGCTAACGTTAGTATATTTTGACACTGAACCATATACCGTATACCGTATGTAAAACAGACAACTGAACAGGCAATTCATTAACATACCTTCCATAAGATCGCCGCTGCGTGACTGCAGGACTTCCCCTGTCCTGCGACACAGGAGCACCCGGCCGTCTCAACAGTGCCGGTAGATGTAGTCAGGATCCATGCAGAGTGAACGTCAGACTTGCTTTGGCTTGGTTGAACATCAGCCTTCATAAATACCAGGTCATCGATGATGTTGTTATTGATTAACACCTTCCCAACTTTTCCACTGTGAAGGTACTGATACGCCTCTGTACTTTTATAATTGCGCATTGTAGACCCATCCGCACCAAGTGACAACACAAAATAATTAAATATGTCTTCGTACGTGATCTGAGGCCACTTCTTCATGTCATCCTCCCACTCATGAATAGTTTGAGGGTGTGGCACTGACCTGCCATTTGGATTATTAAGCGATTTTTGGAAATGTTCCCACGACATAGTTAACCAATTTAGTTAAGCTAATGTTTTGTGTTAGTGTTGCCCAGGGAAGCGATGAAACGGAAGTCCCGCACAAAAACCGGAAGTTCGACCCATATTTACTTCCGCGTTCGAAAATAAGGCGAATAGACTCAAGCCCGAACCCTTCATTTTATTAAAATGGCTGTAAAAGTTTTAAACTACAACTCAGAGTTGTTTGAATGACAGAAATCAGCTGAAGGTACGGCGTAGCGTTAGCGTGCTAGTTGATGGTTTCTCTGCGGAGTGCAGACTGATTTGCTCTCGCGAGTCATGTGACCAAATCGCAGCCTTTGCGATTAGGAAATCGCGTTTTAACATATCGCGATATTATCGCAAATGCAATTAATTGTTCAGCCCTAATATATATATATATATATATATATATATATATATACACACACACGCCACATATCTCAACCCCTCTCAGCAAATTACTTTCACTGTAGAACATTGTATGGAAATGTAGATTTAAGCCTATGAAAGACAAAAGAGCTTTAGATTTAGAACAACAATGTGTACATGGTATATCTAAAAATGTAACCTATTGTTATGAAAAAAGCCATTTGATGCAAATTCTTCTTTTTGAGATGTGTTTGTGGCATTTTGACTGCAGTGTTTCATTTTGAAGGAGATGAGAGGCACTTTTTGTGTGCAGTTTTGGGAATTGTGTGTAGAGTTTTGAAAAGCGGAGAGATAGTTTTGAAAACGTGTTTAAGCAGATGTAAAAAAAATTTTAAAAAAAAAACTGTAAACGATGAGGCTCCAGGAGTAGTATCAGATCTGTGAGTCATTGTGAAAGAGCGCCACCTGCCCATTGACACCTCGTTGTGGCCGAACATGGTAATGCAGCCTATTTCTCCCTGCCTCATGGCGCTTTAGATGAGGGTTCCATTCTAAGCGAGTAGAGGCCACATTAAAAAATAACAAAACGACAACACAATCTAATGGGCTCGTATTTTCAGCAGACAAAATAACTGGAAAAGTACTACACTGGCAGCCCTGGCTAGAGGAAATGTGATTTAGCTTAGAGCCCAACTCACCATGACCATATATACCTGATTAAAGTTCCTATTTTATGGATGAGTCATGATAATTCCTATACATTAATTTTACATGGCACGTATCAGGCGTTACCCACAATTCCAATGGGCATCCCTAGCTAAATAAAAGCCAATAATTTGAAAAAAAAAAAACTAATAATTTGAAAACTAAAGCAATTTAAAATCTGAACTCAGTGTCTGCAGTGACTATGAGATAGAAAGAGTGTGTCCGACATGGGAATGAACAGAGAGTGTGTCCTACATAGGAATGAACAGAGAAAACAATTATACACCCTCAGTGAAACACAGTTGACGTTGGAGGCCTTTAAATACAGCTCGATTCCATTTCACTTCTGTAGGTTGCTGTGTAGCTGCGAGACTCGGAGCTATATTACGTAGATCGTGCGTGGAGGTGGGCTTGGATAAAGCGCTGTAGAATTTGATACTACCTCTCTCTATCCCCCCAACCCTCAGCCGTTGTTGCTGCATGTATCACGTCTGTTAGCAACGAGTCTCAAAGCCACAATATAGAGCTACTTACATTTTTCAATTGCTCAACAAAGACTTAGTAGTTTCTTAAGCTTTGACATCATACTCTTTTAATGACCTTTGGCATAATGCAGATAATAGGCTACCTAGCCTAATGATCTGTTGTCTGTTTGAAGACTTACAGACTGTTGACGCCTCACTTCATGTCTAAACAGTTTAAATTAGGGTAACCTATTACTATACTACAAATTATTACATCCCAGGAGATATATATAGGATTCAGTGGGGAAAAAGGCAGTGCAAGATCTTTAAACACCATCAAATCTCCCTTTAATAAAGTAAAATTCCTTCAGGAGTAGTTTAAGAAACATTCTTGAAATGATTGGATGACAATCACCATCAACTCCCCCGACATCTGTCCCTCTGAAGTGGATGAATTCACACATAGTGCCCGCTTTTTCTAAACATAAAGGCTTTACCGGGCTTTACTGTCTCCCTCGGCAGCAGTCTAAATGTTGAAAGAGCGCCACCTGCCCATTGACCCCTTGCTGTGGCCGAAAATGGTAATGCAGTTTATTTCCATCTGCCTCGTGTCGTGTTAGACGCGGGTTCGAATCCACGCGAGGAGTGGCCAAATTAATAATAACAAAACATCGAAACATGATGGGCTCGTATTTCCAGCAGACAGAACAACTAAACAATACTACAGTTGCAGCTGAGGCTAAAGGAAATGTGATTTAGCTTAGAACCCACTTCACCATCAGCACATACAGTACCTGATTAAAGATTACACTTCATGTCTAAACAGTTTAAAATTAGGGCAGCCTAACTTGCCTAAGTAATTACTTTGCAGGAAATGAAAAAAACAGGCTTCAGTGGGGAAAAAGGGAGGGGCGGAGATGTGCGTTTTTTGTCAGACGTTTTGCACTTTAATTGTTTTGACACACCATTCAACTGCTATTATTATTTAATTAATATAATATAGGCTAAATAATCTGGAAGTTGAAGTTGTTAGTCCAGCTGGAGGGGCAAATAATATAATTCTAAATAATTCTAAATATAATAATAAAATAATTATAATTAAATAATCTTTACGTGTCACCCGATTGAAACCTCTCATTTAAAGAGCAAAACTACACACCAAATCTCTAAGACCACAAGCTATTTCTCAGCCTTTCACTCAGTTTTCAAATGTATAAAACACACTACACACGCTTCTCTACCTAAGACACAAAAATCTGACAGGAAGTGACTTCCTTTCCTTTTCCAAACACAACCAATCAAAATGCTATACTTATTCACCAGGTCCCACACACTCTCCTCACATGTGCAAACACTAATTGCTTAACTGATCACTAACCAATCACTGCTTTAGTATAGGCCTATAAATAGGTCAAAGGTCAGATTGCCTGCTTTGAACAGTGGATGCCGACAATAGACAGAGAGCAAGGGGAGTAGGAGGGAGAGGCAGGGGACGACAACCACAGCTGCATCTCATGTGGCTTAAATTGCCTCCTCGAGTCCTCCACTTGCCTCCCTTCCTCACGTCTTAGTCCCTCCCACCGAGGAGGCACGGGGGAGAGCTGCACGGCTTCTGGGAAGGCTGCTCTCGTGTTTCCTCGGCTATATCTCCGAGGTGTTCCCTCCTCGATGCTCGCTCTTCGGCCTTCAGGACAGAGTTAAGAGCTCTGAGACGGCCTTCACTGAGGAGGGACGGAACAACTTCCAGTTCAGCCGAAGACAGAGGAGTCGAGGAGCTATCAAATAAGGGACATGGGATGTATCTCAGGACAAGTTCATGGAGGAAGAGTTGGAAGAGGAGGAGGAGGAAGAAGAGGACGAGGGCAGAGAAATGAAGGAAGGAGAGCCATCTCTGTTTAGATCAGGGCCACACTTAGTGATCTGGTTATTCCCACCCCCCCACACACACACACACACACACACACACACACACACCTATGTGTGAATGGTGCCTGTAATATGTAAAAGTGCACTTAGTAGGCTAGTTGATAAGACTAGAAAAGCACTATATAAATACTGTCCATCTATACACACACACACACACACACACACACACACACACACACACAAATGTGTTCTTTATTCTAAAATGATACCAACAATGATGCCAAAATATGATATATATATATACACACACAAACACACACACACACACAACAGTGTATTTTTTTACAGTGCACAGAGAGGAGCTGCCTCCAGCTCCTCCCCCTCGTGAAGTTGCGTGCTGCCGTGTGCACTTGCTCAGAGAGGCTATCGTTACGTTAGCATGTTGCTGGTGTTCTTGCCATGGGATTAACTGTACTAATAAAACTGTTGAAACACCGCGGCCACGCTGCTGTGAAAGCTCCCCGAACGTCATTTATCAGTCTGATTGTTACCCCTCTCAGTGGCAGCTCCTCCACTCCATATCTTTATAACGGAGCTAACCGCTAACTGGAGCTAATTGCTAACCGGAGCTAACCGCTAATCAGAGCTAATCGTTGCCAACCGAGCCTTGAGTTCTGTGTGCCTGTATCCATTAACTGCATGTATAGACTCAAGCCCGAACCCTTCATTTTATTAAAATGGCTGTAAAAGTTTTAAACTACAACTCAGAGTTGTTTGAATGACAGAAATCAGCTGAAGGTACGGCGTAGCGTTAGCGTGCTAGTTGATGCTTTCTCTGCGGAGTGCAGACTGATTTGCTCTCGCGAGTCATGTGACCAAATCGCAGCCTTTGCGATTAGGAAATCGCGTTTTAACATATCGCGATATTATCGCAAATGCAATTAATTGTTCAGCCCTAATATATATATATATATATATATACACACACACGCCACATATCTCAACCCCTCTCAGCAAATTACTTTCACTGTAGAACATTGTATGGAAATGTAGATTTAAGCCTATGAAAGACAAAAGAGCTTTAGATTTAGAACAACAATGTGTACATGGTATATCTAAAAATGTCACCTATTGTTATGAAAAAAGCCATTTGATGCAAATTCTTCTTTTTGAGATGTGTTTGTGGCATTTTGACTGCAGTGTTTCATTTTGAAGGAGATGAGAGGCACTTTTTGTGTGCAGTTTTGGGAATTGTGTGTAGAGTTTTGAAAAGCGGAGAGATAGTTTTGAAAACGTGTTTAAGCAGATGTAAAAAAAAAAATTAAAAAAAAACTGTAAACGATGAGGCTCCAGGAGTAGTATCAGATCTGTGAGTCATTGTGAAAGAGCGCCACCTGCCCATTGACACCTCGTTGTGGCCGAACATGGTAATGCAGCCTATTTCTCCCTGCCTCATGGCGCTTTAGATGAGGGTTCCATTCTAAGCGAGTAGAGGCCACATTAAAAAATAACAACACGACAACACAATCTAATGGGCTCGTATTTTCAGCAGACAAAATAACTGGAAAAGTACTACAGTGGCAGCCCTGGCTAGAGGAAATGTGATTTAGCTTAGAGCCCAACTCACCATGACCATATATACCTGATTAAAGTTCCTATTTTATGGATGAGTCATGATAATTCCTATACATTAATTTTACATGGCACGTATCAGGCGTTACCCACAATTCCAATGGGCATCCTTAGCTAAATAAAAGCCAATAATTTGAAAAAAAAACCTAATAATTTGAAAACTAAAGCAATTTAAAATCTGAACTCAGTGTCTGCAGTGACTATGAGATAGAAAGAGTGTGTCTGACATGGGAATGAACAGAGAGTGTGTCCTACATAGGAATGAACAGAGAAAACAATTATACACCCTCAGTGAAACACAGTTGACGTTGGAGGCCTTTAAATACAGCTCGATTCCATTTCACTTCTGTAGGTTGCTGTGTAGCTGCGAGACTCGGAGCTATATTACGTAGATCGTGCGTGGAGGTGGGCTTGGATAAAGCGCTGTAGAATTTGATACTACCTCTCTCTATCCCCCCAACCCTCAGCCGTTGTTGCTGCATGTATCACGTCTGTTAGCAACGAGTCTCAAAGCCACAATATAGAGCTACTTACATTTTTCAATTGCTCAACAAAGACTTAGTAGTTTCTTAAGCTTTGACATCATACTCTTTTAATGACCTTTGGCATAATGCAGATAATAGGCTACCTAGCCTAATGATCTGTTGTCTGTTTGAAGACTTACAGACTGTTGACGCCTCACTTCATGTCTAAACAGTTTAAATTAGGGTAACCTATTACTATACTACAAATTATTACATCCCAGGAGATATATATAGGATTCAGTGGGGAAAAAGGCAGTGCAAGATCTTTAAACACCATCAAATCTCCCTTTAATAAAGTAAAATTCCTTCAGGAGTAGTTTAAGAAACATTCTTGAAATGATTGGATGACAATCACCATCAACTCCCCCGACATCTGTCCCTCTGAAGTGGATGAATTCACACATAGTGCCCGCTTTTTCTAAACATAAAGGCTTTACCGGGCTTTACTGTCTCCCTCGGCAGCAGTCTAAATGTTGAAAGAGCGCCACCTGCCCATTGACCCCTTGCTGTGGCCGAAAATGGTAATGCAGTTTATTTCCATCTGCCTCGTGTCGTGTTAGACGCGGGTTCGAATCCACGCGAGGAGTGGCCAAATTAATAATAACAAAACATCGAAACATGATGGGCTCGTATTTCCAGCAGACAGAACAACTAAACAATACTACAGTTGCAGCTGAGGCTAAAGGAAATGTGATTTAGCTTAGAACCCACTTCACCATCAGCACATACAGTACCTGATTAAAGATTACACTTCATGTCTAAACAGTTTAAAATTAGGGCAGCCTAACTTGCCTAAGTAATTACTTTGCAGGAAATGAAAAAAACAGGCTTCAGTGGGGAAAAAGGGAGGGGCGGAGATGTGCGTTTTTTGTCAGACGTTTTGCACTTTAATTGTTTTGACACACCATTCAACTGCTATTATTATTTAATTAATATAATATAGGCTAAATAATCTGGAAGTTGAAGTTGTTAGTCCAGCTGGAGGGGCAAATAATATAATTCTAAATAATTCTAAATATAATAATAAAATAATTATAATTAAATAATCTTTACGTGTCACCCGATTGAAACCTCTCATTTAAAGAGCAAAACTACACACCAAATCTCTAAGACCACAAGCTATTTCTCAGCCTTTCACTCAGTTTTCAAATGTATAAAACACACTACACACGCTTCTCTACCTAAGACACAAAAATCTGACAGGAAGTGACTTCCTTTCCTTTTCCAAACACAACCAATCAAAATGCTATACTTATTCACCAGGTCCCACACACTCTCCTCACATGTGCAAACACTAATTGCTTAACTGATCACTAACCAATCACTGCTTTAGTATAGGCCTATAAATAGGTCAAAGGTCAGATTGCCTGCTTTGAACAGTGGATGCCGACAATAGACAGAGAGCAAGGGGAGTAGGAGGGAGAGGCAGGGGACGACAACCACAGCTGCATCTCATGTGGCTTAAATTGCCTCCTCGAGTCCTCCACTTGCCTCCCTTCCTCACGTCTTAGTCCCTCCCACCGAGGAGGCACGGGGGAGAGCTGCACGGCTTCTGGGAAGGCTGCTCTCGTGTTTCCTCGGCTATATCTCCGAGGTGTTCCATCCTCGATGCTCGCTCTTCGGCCTTCAGGACAGAGTTAAGAGCTCTGAGACGGCCTTCACTGAGGAGGGACGGAACAACTTCCAGTTCAGCCGAAGACAGAGGAGTCGAGGAGCTATCAAATAAGGGACATGGGATGTATCTCAGGACAAGTTCATGGAGGAAGAGTTGGAAGAGGAGGAGGAGGAAGAAGAGGACGAGGGCAGAGAAATGAAGGAAGGAGAGCCATCTCTGTTTAGATCAGGGCCACACTTAGTGATCTGGTTATTCCCACCCCTCCACACACACACACACACACACACACACACACACACACACCTATGTGTGAATGGTGCCTGTAATATGTAAAAGTGCACTTAGTAGGCTAGTTGATAAGACTAGAAAAGCACTATATAAATACTGTCCATCTATACACACACACACACACACACACACACACACACACACACACACAAATGTGTTCTTTATTCTAAAATGATACCAACAATGATGCCAAAATATGATATACACACACAAACACACACACACACACACAACAGTGTATTTTTTTACAGTGCACAGAGAGGAGCTGCCTCCAGCTCCTCCCCCTCGTGAAGTTGCGTGCTGCCGTGTGCACTTGCTCAGAGAGGCTATCGTTACGTTAGCATGTTGCTGGTGTTCTTGCCATGGGATTAACTGTACTAATAAAACTGTTGAAACACCGCGGCCACGCTGCTGTGAAAGCTCCCCGAACGTCATTTATCAGTCTGATTGTTACCCCTCTCAGTGGCAGCTCCTCCACTCCATATCTTTATAACGGAGCTAACCGCTAACTGGAGCTAATTGCTAACCGGAGCTAACCGCTAATCAGAGCTAATCGTTGCCAACCGAGCCTTGAGTTCTGTGTGCCTGTATCCATTAACTGCATGTATAGACTCAAGCCCGAACCCTTCATTTTATTAAAATGGCTGTAAAAGTTTTAAACTACAACTCAGAGTTGTTTGAATGACAGAAATCAGCTGAAGGTACGGCGTAGCGTTAGCGTGCTAGTTGATGCTTTCTCTGCGGAGTGCAGACTGATTTGCTCTCGCGAGTCATGTGACCAAATCGCAGCCTTTGCGATTAGGAAATCGCGTTTTAACATATCGCGATATTATCGCAAATGCAATTAATTGTTCAGCCCTAATATATATATATATATATACACACACACGCCACATATCTCAACCCCTCTCAGCAAATTACTTTCACTGTAGAACATTGTATGGAAATGTAGATTTAAGCCTATGAAAGACAAAAGAGCTTTAGATTTAGAACAACAATGTGTACATGGTATATCTAAAAATGTCACCTATTGTTATGAAAAAAGCCATTTGATGCAAATTCTTCTTTTTGAGATGTGTTTGTGGCATTTTGACTGCAGTGTTTCATTTTGAAGGAGATGAGAGGCACTTTTTGTGTGCAGTTTTGGGAATTGTGTGTAGAGTTTTGAAAAGCGGAGAGATAGTTTTGAAAACGTGTTTAAGCAGATGTAAAAAAAAATTAAAAAAAACTGTAAACGATGAGGCTCCAGGAGTAGTATCAGATCTGTGAGTCATTGTGAAAGAGCGCCACCTGCCCATTGACACCTCGTTGTGGCCGAACATGGTAATGCAGCCTATTTCTCCCTGCCTCATGGCGCTTTAGATGAGGGTTCCATTCTAAGCGAGTAGAGGCCACATTAAAAATAACAACACGACAACACAATCTAATGGGCTCGTATTTTCAGCAGACAAAATAACTGGAAAAGTACTACAGTGGCAGCCCTGGCTAGAGGAAATGTGATTTAGCTTAGAGCCCAACTCACCATGACCATATATACCTGATTAAAGTTCCTATTTTATGGATGAGTCATGATAATTCCTATACATTAATTTTACATGGCACGTATCAGGCGTTACCCACAATTCCAATGGGCATCCTTAGCTAAATAAAAGCCAATAATTTGAAAAAAAAACTAATAATTTGAAAACTAAAGCAATTTAAAATCTGAACTCAGTGTCTGCAGTGACTATGAGATAGAAAGAGTGTGTCTGACATGGGAATGAACAGAGAGTGTGTCCTACATAGGAATGAACAGAGAAAACAATTATACACCCTCAGTGAAACACAGTTGACGTTGGAGGCCTTTAAATACAGCTCGATTCCATTTCACTTCTGTAGGTTGCTGTGTAGCTGCGAGACTCGGAGCTATATTACGTAGATCGTGCGTGGAGGTGGGCTTGGATAAAGCGCTGTAGAATTTGATACTACCTCTCTCTATCCCCCCAACCCTCAGCCGTTGTTGCTGCATGTATCACGTCTGTTAGCAACGAGTCTCAAAGCCACAATATAGAGCTACTTACATTTTTCAATTGCTCAACAAAGACTTAGTAGTTTCTTAAGCTTTGACATCATACTCTTTTAATGACCTTTGGCATAATGCAGATAATAGGCTACCTAGCCTAATGATCTGTTGTCTGTTTGAAGACTTACAGACTGTTGACGCCTCACTTCATGTCTAAACAGTTTAAATTAGGGTAACCTATTACTATACTACAAATTATTACATCCCAGGAGATATATATAGGATTCAGTGGGGAAAAAGGCAGTGCAAGATCTTTAAACACCATCAAATCTCCCTTTAATAAAGTAAAATTCCTTCAGGAGTAGTTTAAGAAACATTCTTGAAATGATTGGATGACAATCACCATCAACTCCCCCGACATCTGTCCCTCTGAAGTGGATGAATTCACACATAGTGCCCGCTTTTTCTAAACATAAAGGCTTTACCGGGCTTTACTGTCTCCCTCGGCAGCAGTCTAAATGTTGAAAGAGCGCCACCTGCCCATTGACCCCTTGCTGTGGCCGAAAATGGTAATGCAGTTTATTTCCATCTGCCTCGTGTCGTGTTAGACGCGGGTTCGAATCCACGCGAGGAGTGGCCAAATTAATAATAACAAAACATCGAAACATGATGGGCTCGTATTTCCAGCAGACAGAACAACTAAACAATACTACAGTTGCAGCTGAGGCTAAAGGAAATGTGATTTAGCTTAGAACCCACTTCACCATCAGCACATACAGTACCTGATTAAAGATTACACTTCATGTCTAAACAGTTTAAAATTAGGGCAGCCTAACTTGCCTAAGTAATTACTTTGCAGGAAATGAAAAAAAACAGGCTTCAGTGGGGAAAAAGGGAGGGGCGGAGATGTGCGTTTTTTGTCAGACGTTTTGCACTTTAATTGTTTTGACACACCATTCAACTGCTATTATTATTTAATTAATATAATATAGGATAAATAATCTGGAAGTTGAAGTTGTTAGTCCAGCTGGAGGGGCAAATAATATAATTCTAAATAATTCTAAATATAATAATAAAATAATTATAATTAAATAATCTTTACGTGTCACCCGATTGAAACCTCTCATTTAAAGAGCAAAACTACACACCAAATCTCTAAGACCACAAGCTATTTCTCAGCCTTTCACTCAGTTTTCAAATGTATAAAACACACTACACACGCTTCTCTACCTAAGACACAAAAATCTGACAGGAAGTGACTTCCTTTCCTTTTCCAAACACAACCAATCAAAATGCTATACTTATTCACCAGGTCCCACACACTCTCCTCACATGTGCAAACACTAATTGCTTAACTGATCACTAACCAATCACTGCTTTAGTATAGGCCTATAAATAGGTCAAAGGTCAGATTGCCTGCTTTGAACAGTGGATGCCGACAATAGACAGAGAGAAAGGGGAGTAGGAGGGAGAGGCAGGGGACGACAACCACAGCTGCATCTCATGTGGCTTAAATTGCCTCCTCGAGTCCTCCACTTGCCTCCCTTCCTCACGTCTTAGTCCCTCCCACCGAGGAGGCACGGGGGAGAGCTGCACGGCTTCTGGGAAGGCTGCTCTCGTGTTTCCTCGGCTATATCTCCGAGGTGTTCCATCCTCGATGCTCGCTCTTCGGCCTTCAGGACAGAGTTAAGAGCTCTGAGACGGCCTTCACTGAGGAGGGACGGAACAACTTCCAGTTCAGCCGAAGACAGAGGAGTCGAGGAGCTATCAAATAAGGGACATGGGATGTATCTCAGGACAAGTTCATGGAGGAAGAGTTGGAAGAGGAGGAGGAGGAAGAAGAGGACGAGGGCAGAGAAATGAAGGAAGGAGAGCCATCTCTGTTTAGATCAGGGCCACACTTAGTGATCTGGTTATTCCCACCCCTCCACACACACACACACACACACACACACACACACACACACCTATGTGTGAATGGTGCCTGTAATATGTAAAAGTGCACTTAGTAGGCTAGTTGATAAGACTAGAAAAGCACTATATAAATACTGTCCATCTATACACACACACACACACACACACACACACACACACACACACAAATGTGTTCTTTATTCTAAAATGATACCAACAATGATGCCAAAATATGATATATATATATACACACACAAACACACACACACACACAACAGTGTATTTTTTTACAGTGCACAGAGAGGAGCTGCCTCCAGCTCCTCCCCCTCGTGAAGTTGCGTGCTGCCGTGTGCACTTGCTCAGAGAGGCTATCGTTACGTTAGCATGTTGCTGGTGTTCTTGCCATGGGATTAACTGTACTAATAAAACTGTTGAAACACCGCGGCCACGCTGCTGTGAAAGCTCCCCGAACGTCATTTATCAGTCTGATTGTTACCCCTCTCAGTGGCAGCTCCTCCACTCCATATCTTTATAACGGAGCTAACCGCTAACTGGAGCTAATTGCTAACCGGAGCTAACCGCTAATCAGAGCTAATCGTTGCCAACCGAGCCTTGAGTTCTGTGTGCCTGTATCCATTAACTGCATGTATAGACTCAAGCCCGAACCCTTCATTTTATTAAAATGGCTGTAAAAGTTTTAAACTACAACTCAGAGTTGTTTGAATGACAGAAATCAGCTGAAGGTACGGCGTAGCGTTAGCGTGCTAGTTGATGCTTTCTCTGCGGAGTGCAGACTGATTTGCTCTCGCGAGTCATGTGACCAAATCGCAGCCTTTGCGATTAGGAAATCGCGTTTTAACATATCGCGATATTATCGCAAATGCAATTAATTGTTCAGCCCTAATATATATATATATATATACACACACACGCCACATATCTCAACCCCTCTCAGCAAATTACTTTCACTGTAGAACATTGTATGGAAATGTAGATTTAAGCCTATGAAAGACAAAAGAGCTTTAGATTTAGAACAACAATGTGTACATGGTATATCTAAAAATGTCACCTATTGTTATGAAAAAAGCCATTTGATGCAAATTCTTCTTTTTGAGATGTGTTTGTGGCATTTTGACTGCAGTGTTTCATTTTGAAGGAGATGAGAGGCACTTTTTGTGTGCAGTTTTGGGAATTGTGTGTAGAGTTTTGAAAAGCGGAGAGATAGTTTTGAAAACGTGTTTAAGCAGATGTAAAAAAAAAAATTAAAAAAAAACTGTAAACGATGAGGCTCCAGGAGTAGTATCAGATCTGTGAGTCATTGTGAAAGAGCGCCACCTGCCCATTGACACCTCGTTGTGGCCGAACATGGTAATGCAGCCTATTTCTCCCTGCCTCATGGCGCTTTAGATGAGGGTTCCATTCTAAGCGAGTAGAGGCCACATTAAAAAATAACAACACGACAACACAATCTAATGGGCTCGTATTTTCAGCAGACAAAATAACTGGAAAAGTACTACAGTGGCAGCCCTGGCTAGAGGAAATGTGATTTAGCTTAGAGCCCAACTCACCATGACCATATATACCTGATTAAAGTTCCTATTTTATGGATGAGTCATGATAATTCCTATACATTAATTTTACATGGCACGTATCAGGCGTTACCCACAATTCCAATGGGCATCCTTAGCTAAATAAAAGCCAATAATTTGAAAAAAAAACTAATAATTTGAAAACTAAAGCAATTTAAAATCTGAACTCAGTGTCTGCAGTGACTATGAGATAGAAAGAGTGTGTCTGACATGGGAATGAACAGAGAGTGTGTCCTACATAGGAATGAACAGAGAAAACAATTATACACCCTCAGTGAAACACAGTTGACGTTGGAGGCCTTTAAATACAGCTCGATTCCATTTCACTTCTGTAGGTTGCTGTGTAGCTGCGAGACTCGGAGCTATATTACGTAGATCGTGCGTGGAGGTGGGCTTGGATAAAGCGCTGTAGAATTTGATACTACCTCTCTCTATCCCCCCAACCCTCAGCCGTTGTTGCTGCATGTATCACGTCTGTTAGCAACGAGTCTCAAAGCCACAATATAGAGCTACTTACATTTTTCAATTGCTCAACAAAGACTTAGTAGTTTCTTAAGCTTTGACATCATACTCTTTTAATGACCTTTGGCATAATGCAGATAATAGGCTACCTAGCCTAATGATCTGTTGTCTGTTTGAAGACTTACAGACTGTTGACGCCTCACTTCATGTCTAAACAGTTTAAATTAGGGTAACCTATTACTATACTACAAATTATTACATCCCAGGAGATATATATAGGATTCAGTGGGGAAAAAGGCAGTGCAAGATCTTTAAACACCATCAAATCTCCCTTTAATAAAGTAAAATTCCTTCAGGAGTAGTTTAAGAAACATTCTTGAAATGATTGGATGACAATCACCATCAACTCCCCCGACATCTGTCCCTCTGAAGTGGATGAATTCACACATAGTGCCCGCTTTTTCTAAACATAAAGGCTTTACCGGGCTTTACTGTCTCCCTCGGCAGCAGTCTAAATGTTGAAAGAGCGCCACCTGCCCATTGACCCCTTGCTGTGGCCGAAAATGGTAATGCAGTTTATTTCCATCTGCCTCGTGTCGTGTTAGACGCGGGTTCGAATCCACGCGAGGAGTGGCCAAATTAATAATAACAAAACATCGAAACATGATGGGCTCGTATTTCCAGCAGACAGAACAACTAAACAATACTACAGTTGCAGCTGAGGCTAAAGGAAATGTGATTTAGCTTAGAACCCACTTCACCATCAGCACATACAGTACCTGATTAAAGATTACACTTCATGTCTAAACAGTTTAAAATTAGGGCAGCCTAACTTGCCTAAGTAATTACTTTGCAGGAAATGAAAAAAAACAGGCTTCAGTGGGGAAAAAGGGAGGGGCGGAGATGTGCGTTTTTTGTCAGACGTTTTGCACTTTAATTGTTTTGACACACCATTCAACTGCTATTATTATTTAATTAATATAATATAGGCTAAATAATCTGGAAGTTGAAGTTGTTAGTCCAGCTGGAGGGGCAAATAATATAATTCTAAATAATTCTAAATATAATAATAAAATAATTATAATTAAATAATCTTTACGTGTCACCCGATTGAAACCTCTCATTTAAAGAGCAAAACTACACACCAAATCTCTAAGACCACAAGCTATTTCTCAGCCTTTCACTCAGTTTTCAAATGTATAAAACACACTACACACGCTTCTCTACCTAAGACACAAAAATCTGACAGGAAGTGACTTCCTTTCCTTTTCCAAACACAACCAATCAAAATGCTATACTTATTCACCAGGTCCCACACACTCTCCTCACATGTGCAAACACTAATTGCTTAACTGATCACTAACCAATCACTGCTTTAGTATAGGCCTATAAATAGGTCAAAGGTCAGATTGCCTGCTTTGAACAGTGGATGCCGACAATAGACAGAGAGCAAGGGGAGTAGGAGGGAGAGGCAGGGGACGACAACCACAGCTGCATCTCATGTGGCTTAAATTGCCTCCTCGAGTCCTCCACTTGCCTCCCTTCCTCACGTCTTAGTCCCTCCCACCGAGGAGGCACGGGGGAGAGCTGCACGGCTTCTGGGAAGGCTGCTCTCGTGTTTCCTCGGCTATATCTCCGAGGTGTTCCCTCCTCGATGCTCGCTCTTCGGCCTTCAGGACAGAGTTAAG
The DNA here is from genome assembly GCF_008315115.2 of Sander lucioperca. NCBI lineage: Eukaryota > Metazoa > Chordata > Actinopteri > Perciformes > Percidae > Sander > Sander lucioperca. The sequence goes on along the minus strand of NC_050175.1, from coordinate 42,871,459 downwards.
AGCTCTGAGACGGCCTTCACTGAGGAGGGACGGAACAACTTCCAGTTCAGCCGAAGACAGAGGAGTCGAGGAGCTATCAAATAAGGGACATGGGATGTATCTCAGGACAAGTTCATGGAGGAAGAGTTGGAAGAGGAGGAGGAGGAAGAAGAGGACGAGGGCAGAGAAATGAAGGAAGGAGAGCCATCTCTGTTTAGATCAGGGCCACACTTAGTGATCTGGTTATTCCCACCCCCCCCCCCCACCACCCCCCACCCCCCACACACACACACACACCTATGTGTGAATGGTGCCTGTAATATGTAAAAGTGCACTTAGTAGGCTAGTTGATAAGACTAGAAAAGCACTATATAAATACTGTCCATCTATACACACACACACACACACACACACACACACACACACACACACACACACAAATGTGTTCTTTATTCTAAAATGATACCAACAATGATGCCAAAATATGATATATATATATACACACACAAACACACACACACACACAACAGTGTATTTTTTTACAGTGCACAGAGAGGAGCTGCCTCCAGCTCCTCCCCCTCGTGAAGTTGCGTGCTGCCGTGTGCACTTGCTCAGAGAGGCTATCGTTACGTTAGCATGTTGCTGGTGTTCTTGCCATGGGATTAACTGTACTAATAAAACTGTTGAAACACCGCGGCCACGCTGCTGTGAAAGCTCCCCGAACGTCATTTATCAGTCTGATTGTTACCCCTCTCAGTGGCAGCTCCTCCACTCCATATCTTTATAACGGAGCTAACCGCTAACTGGAGCTAATTGCTAACCGGAGCTAACCGCTAATCAGAGCTAATCGTTGCCAACCGAGCCTTGAGTTCTGTGTGCCTGTATCCATTAACTGCATGTATAGACTCAAGCCCGAACCCTTCATTTTATTAAAATGGCTGTAAAAGTTTTAAACTACAACTCAGAGTTGTTTGAATGACAGAAATCAGCTGAAGGTACGGCGTAGCGTTAGCGTGCTAGTTGATGCTTTCTCTGCGGAGTGCAGACTGATTTGCTCTCGCGAGTCATGTGACCAAATCGCAGCCTTTGCGATTAGGAAATCGCGTTTTAACATATCGCGATATTATCGCAAATGCAATTAATTGTTCAGCCCTAATATATATATATATATATATATATATACACACACACGCCACATATTTCAACCCCTCTCAGCAAATTACTTTCACTGTAGAACATTGTATGGAAATGTAGATTTAAGCCTATGAAAGACAAAAGAGCTTTAGATTTAGAACAACAAGTGTACATGGTATATCTAAAAATGTCACCTATTGTTATGAAAAAAGCCATTTGATGCAAATTCTTCTTTTTGAGATGTGTTTGTGGCATTTTGACTGCAGTGTTTCATTTTGAAGGAGATGAGAGACACTTTGTGTGTGCAGTTTTGGGAATTGTGTGTAGAGTTTTGAAAAGCGGAGAGATAGTTTTGAAAACGTGTTTAAGCAGATGTAAAAAAAAAAATTAAAAAAAAACTGTAAACGATGAGGCTCCAGGAGTAGTATCAGATCTGTGAGTCATTGTGAAAGAGCGCCACCTGCCCATTGACACCTCGTTGTGGCCGAACATGGTAATGCAGCCTATTTCTCCCTGCCTCATGGCGCTTTAGATGAGGGTTCCATTCTAAGCGAGTAGAGGCCACATTAAAAAATAACAACACGACAACACAATCTAATGGGCTCGTATTTTCAGCAGACAAAATAACTGGAAAAGTACTACAGTGGCAGCCCTGGCTAGAGGAAATGTGATTTAGCTTAGAGCCCAACTCACCATGACCATATATACCTGATTAAAGTTCCTATTTTATGGATGAGTCATGATAATTCCTATACATTAATTTTACATGGCATGTATCAGGCGTTACCCACAATTCCAATGGGCATCCTTAGCTAAATAAAAGCCAATAATTTGAAAAAAAAACTAATAATTTGAAAACTAAAGCAATTTAAAATCTGAACTCAGTGTCTGCAGTGACTATGAGATAGAAAGAGTGTGTCTGACATGGGAATGAACAGAGAGTGTGTCCTACATAGGAATGAACAGAGAAAACAATTATACACCCTCAGTGAAACACAGTTGACGTTGGAGGCCTTTAAATACAGCTCGATTCCATTTCACTTCTGTAGGTTGCTGTGTAGCTGCGAGACTCGGAGCTATATTACGTAGATCGTGCGTGGAGGTGGGCTTGGATAAAGCGCTGTAGAATTTGATACTACCTCTCTCTATCCCCCCAACCCTCAGCCGTTGTTGCTGCATGTATCACGTCTGTTAGCAACGAGTCTCAAAGCCACAATATAGAGCTACTTACATTTTTCAATTGCTCAACAAAGACTTAGTAGTTTCTTAAGCTTTGACATCATACTCTTTTAATGACCTTTGGCATAATGCAGATAATAGGCTACCTAGCCTAATGATCTGTTGTCTGTTTGAAGACTTACAGACTGTTGACGCCTCACTTCATGTCTAAACAGTTTAAATTAGGGTAACCTATTACTATACTACAAATTATTACATCCCAGGAGATATAAAAAAAAAAAAAATAGGATTCAGTGGGGAAAAAGGCAGTGCAAGATCTTTAAACACCATCAAATCTCCCTTTAATAAAGTAAAATTCCTTCAGGAGTAGTTTAAGAAACATTCTTGAAATGATTGGATGACAATCACCATCAACTCCCCCGACATCTGTCCCTCTGAAGTGGATGAATTCACACATAGTGCCCGCTTTTTCTAAACATAAAGGCTTTACCGGGCTTTACTGTCTCCCTCGGCAGCAGTCTAAATGTTGAAAGAGCGCCACCTGCCCATTGACCCCTTGCTGTGGCCGAAAATGGTAATGCAGTTTATTTCCATCTGCCTCGTGTCGTGTTAGACGCGGGTTCGAATCCACGCGAGGAGTGGCCAAATTAATAATAACAAAACATCGAAACATGATGGGCTCGTATTTCCAGCAGACAGAACAACTAAACAATACTACAGTTGCAGCTGAGGCTAAAGGAAATGTGATTTAGCTTAGAACCCACTTCACCATCAGCACATACAGTACCTGATTAAAGATTACACTTCATGTCTAAACAGTTTAAAATTAGGGCAGCCTAACTTGCCTAAGTAATTACTTTGCAGGAAATGAAAAAAAACAGGCTTCAGTGGGGAAAAAGGGAGGGGCGGAGATGTGCGTTTTTTGTCAGACGTTTTGCACTTTAATTGTTTTGACACACCATTCAACTGCTATTATTATTTAATTAATATAATATAGGATAAATAATCTGGAAGTTGAAGTTGTTAGTCCAGCTGGAGGGGCAAATAATATAATTCTAAATAATTCTAAATATAATAATAAAATAATTATAATTAAATAATCTTTACGTGTCACCCGATTGAAACCTCTCATTTAAAGAGCAAAACTACACACCAAATCTCTAAGACCACAAGCTATTTCTCAGCCTTTCACTCAGTTTTCAAATGTATAAAACACACTACACACGCTTCTCTACCTAAGACACAAAAATCTGACAGGAAGTGACTTCCTTTCCTTTTCCAAACACAACCAATCAAAATGCTATACTTATTCACCAGGTCCCACACACTCTCCTCACATGTGCAAACACTAATTGCTTAACTGATCACTAACCAATCACTGCTTTAGTATAGGCCTATAAATAGGTCAAAGGTCAGATTGCCTGCTTTGAACAGTGGATGCCGACAATAGACAGAGAGCAAGGGGAGTAGGAGGGAGAGGCAGGGGACGACAACCACAGCTGCATCTCATGTGGCTTAAATTGCCTCCTCGAGTCCTCCACTTGCCTCCCTTCCTCACGTCTTAGTCCCTCCCACCGAGGAGGCACGGGGGAGAGCTGCACGGCTTCTGGGAAGGCTGCTCTCGTGTTTCCTCGGCTATATCTCCGAGGTGTTCCCTCCTCGATGCTCGCTCTTCGGCCCTCAGGACAGAATTACGAGCTCTGAGACGGCCTTCACTGAGGAGGGACGGAACAACTTCCGGTTCAGCCGAAGACAGAGGAGTCGAGGAGCTATCAAATAAGGGACATGGGATGTATCTCAGGACAAGTTCATGGAGGAAGAGTTGGAAGAGGAGGAGGAGGAAGAAGAGGACGAGGGCAGAGAAATGAAGGAAGGAGAGCAATCTCTGTTTAGATCAGGGCCACACTTAGTGATCTGGTTATTCCCCCCCCCCCCCCCCCCCACACACACACACACACACACACACCTATGTGTGAATGGTGCCTGTAATATGTAAAAGTGCACTTAGTAGGCTAGTTGATAAGACTAGAAAAGCACTATATAAATACTGTCCATCCATACACACACACACACACACACACACACACACACACACACACACACACACACAAATGTGTTCTTTATTCTAAAATGATACCAACAATGATGCCAAAATATGATATATATATATATATATATATATATATATATATATATATATATATATACACACACACACACACACACACACACACACACACAACAGTGTATTTTTTTACAGTGCACAGAGAGGAGCTGCCTCCAGCTCCTCCCCCTCGTGAAGTTGCGTGCTGCCGTGTGCACTTGCTCAGAGAGGCTATCGTTACGTTAGCATGTTGCTGGTGTTCTTGCCATGGGATTAACTGTACTAATAAAACTGTTGAAACACCGCGGCCACGCTGCTGTGAAAGCTCCCCGAACGTCATTTATCAGTCTGATTGTTACCCCTCTCAGTGGCAGCTCCTCCACTCCATATCTTTATAACGGAGCTAACCGCTAACTGGAGCTAATTGCTAACCGGAGCTAACCGCTAATCAGAGCTAATCGTTGCCAACCGAGCCTTGAGTTCTGTGTGCCTGTATCCATTAACTGCATGTATAGACTCAAGCCCGAACCCTTCATTTTATTAAAATGGCTGTAAAAGTTTTAAACTACAACTCAGAGTTGTTTGAATGACAGAAATCAGCTGAAGGTACGGCGTAGCGTTAGCGTGCTAGTTGATGCTTTCTCTGCGGAGTGCAGACTGATTTGCTCTCGCGAGTCATGTGACCAAATCGCAGCCTTTGCGATTAGGAAATCGCGTTTTAACATATCGCGATATTATCGCAAATGCAATTAATTGTTCAGCCCTAATATATATATATATATATATATATATATATATATACACACACACGCCACATATTTCAACCCCTCTCAGCAAATTACTTTCACTGTAGAACATTGTATGGAAATGTAGATTTAAGAATATGAAAGACAAAAGAGCTTTAGATTTAGAACAACAGTGTGTACATGGTATATCTAAAAATGTAACCTATTGTTATGAAAAAAGCCATTTGATGCAAATTCTTCTTTTTGAGATGTGTTTGTGGCATTTTGACTGCAGTGTTTCATTTTGAAGGAGATGAGAGACACTTTGTGTGTGCAGTTTTGGGAATTGTGTGTAGAGTTTTGAAAAGCGGAGAGATAGTTTTGAAAACGTGTTTAAGCAGATGTAAAAATGTAAACGATGAGGCTCCAGGAGTAGTATCAGATCTGTGAGTCATTGTGAAAGAGCGCCACCTGCCCATTGACACCTCGTTGTGGCCGAACATGGTAATGCAGCCTATTTCTCCCTGCCTCATGGCGCTTTAGATGAGGGTTCCATTCTAAGCGAGTAGAGGCCACATTAAAAAATAACAACACGACAACACAATCTAATGGGCTCGTATTTTCAGCAGACAAAATAACTGGAAAAGTACTACAGTGGCAGCCGTGGCTAGAGGAAATGTGATTTAGCTTAGAGCCCAACTCACCATGACCATATATACCTGATTAAAGTTCCTATTTTATGGATGAGTCATGATAATTCCTATACATTAATTTTACATGGCACGTATCAGGCGTTACCCACAATTCCAATGGGCATCCTTAGCCAAATAAAAGCCAATAATTTGAAAAAAAAAACTAATAATTTGAAAACTAAAGCAATTTAAAATCTGAACTCAGTGTCTGCAGTGACTATGAGATAGAAAGAGTGTGTCTGACATGGGAATGAACAGAGAGTGTGTCCTACATAGGAATGAACAGAGAAAACAATTTACACCCTCAGTGAAACACAGTTGACGTTGGAGGCCTTTAAATACAGCTCGATTCCATTTCACTTCTGTAGGTTGCTGTGTAGCTGCGAGACTCGGAGCTATATTACGTAGATCGTGCGTGGAGGTGGGCTTGGATAAAGCGCTGTAGAATTTGATACTACCTCTCTCTATCCCCCCAACCCTCAGCCGTTGTTGCTGCATGTATCACGTCTGTTAGCAACGAGTCTCTAAGCCACGTTGTAAAGCTGCTTACATTTTTCAATTGCTCAATGAAACGTCATAGTTTTTTTAAGCTTTGACATTATACTCTTTTAATGACCTTTGTCATAATGCAGATAATAGGCTACCTAGCCTAATGATCTGTTGTCTGTTTGAAGACTTACAGACTTTGACGCCTCACTTCATGTCTAAACAGTTTAAATTAGGGTAACCTATTACTATACTACAAATTATTACATCCCAGGAGATATAAAAAAAAAAAAATTGGATTCAGTGGGGAAAAAGGCAGTGCAAGATCTTTAAACACCATCAAATCTCCCTTTAATAAAGTAAAATTCCTTCAGGAGTAGTTTAAGAAACATTCTTGAAATGATTGGATGACAATCACCATCAACTCCCCCGACATCTGTCCCTCTGAAGTGGATGAATTCACACATAGTGCCCGCTTTTTCTAAACATAAAGGCTTTACCGGGCTTTACTGTCTCCCTCGGCAGCAGTCTAAATGTTGAAAGAGCGCCACCTGCCCATTGACCCCTTGCTGTGGCCGAAAATGGTAATGCAGTTTATTTCCATCTGCCTCGTGTCGTGTTAGACGCGGGTTCGAATCCACGCGAGGAGTGGCCAAATTAATAATAACAAAACATCGAAACATGATGGGCTCGTATTTCCAGCAGACAGAACAACTAAACAATACTACAGTTGCAGCTGAGGCTAAAGGAAATGTGATTTAGCTTAGAACCCACTTCACCATCAGCACATACAGTACCTGATTAAAGATTACACTTCATGTCTAAACAGTTTAAAATTAGGGCAGCCTAACTTGCCTAAGTAATTACTTTGCAGGAAATGAAAAAAAACAGGCTTCAGTGGGGAAAAAGGGAGGGGCGGAGATGTGCGTTTTTGTCAGACGTGTTGCACTTTAATTGTTTTGACACACCATTCAACTGCTATTATTATTTAATTAATATAATATAGGCTAAATAATCTGGAAGTTGAAGTTGTTAGTCCAGCTGGAGGGGCAAATAATATAATTCTAAATAATTCTAAATATAATAATAAAATAATTATAATTAAATAATCTTTACGTGTCACCCGATTGAAACCTCTCATTTAAAGAGCAAAACTACACACCAAATCTCTAAGACCACAAGCTATTTCTCAGCCTTTCACTCAGTTTTCAAATGTATAAAACACACTACACACGCTTCTCTACCTAAGACACAAAAATCTGACAGGAAGTGACTTCCTTTCCTTTTCCAAACACAACCAATCAAAATGCTATACTTATTCACCAGGTCCCACACACTCTCCTCACATGTGCAAACACTAATTGCTTAACTGATCACTAACCAATCACTGCTTTAGTATAGGCCTATAAATAGGTCAAAGGTCAGATTGCCTGCTTTGAACAGTGGATGCCGACAATAGACAGAGAGCAAGGGGAGTAGGAGGGAGAGGCAGGGGACGACAACCACAGCTGCATCTCATGTGGCTTAAATTGCCTCCTCGAGTCCTCCACTTGCCTCCCTTCCTCACGTCTTAGTCCCTCCCACCGAGGAGGCACGGGGGAGAGCTGCACGGCTTCTGGGAAGGCTGCTCTCGTGTTTCCTCGGCTATATCTCCGAGGTGTTCCATCCTCGATGCTCGCTCTTCGGCCTTCAGGACAGAGTTAAGAGCTCTGAGACGGCCTTCACTGAGGAGGGACGGAACAACTTCCAGTTCAGCCGAAGACAGAGGAGTCGAGGAGCTATCAAATAAGGGACATGGGATGTATCTCAGGACAAGTTCATGGAGGAAGAGTTGGAAGAGGAGGAGGAGGAAGAAGAGGACGAGGGCAGAGAAATGAAGGAAGGAGAGCCATCTCTGTTTAGATCAGGGCCACACTTAGTGATCTGGTTATTCCCACCCCCCCACACACACACACACACACACACCTATGTGTGAATGGTGCCTGTAATATGTAAAAGTGCACTTAGTAGGCTAGTTGATAAGACTAGAAAAGCACTATATAAATACTGTCCATCTATACACACACACACACACACACACACACACACACACACACACACACAAATGTGTTCTTTATTCTAAAATGATACCAACAATGATGCCAAAATATGATATATATATACACACACAACACACACACACACAACAGTGTATTTTTTTACAGTGCACAGAGAGGAGCTGCCTCCAGCTCCTCCCCCTCGTGAAGTTGCGTGCTGCCGTGTGCACTTGCTCAGAGAGGCTATCGTTACGTTAGCATGTTGCTGGTGTTCTTGCCATGGGATTAACTGTACTAATAAAACTGTTGAAACACGCGGCCACGCTGCTGTGAAAGCTCCCCGAACGTCATTTATCAGTCTGATTGTTACCCCTCTCAGTGGCAGCTCCTCCACTCCATATCTTTATAACGGAGCTAACCGCTAACTGGAGCTAATTGCTAACCGGAGCTAACCGCTAATCAGAGCTAATCGTTGCCAACCGAGCCTTGAGTTCTGTGTGCCTGTATCCATTAACTGCCTGAAATTATTGGATGCCAACAGGGTGGCCATCTGGCATTTCTGGCAAATGCCAGAGGGGCCGGACCATTTTTTTTAAATGTGGGCTGGTCAAATGTATTGTTGTGTAATATTAAGCATTTGGCCAGTTGGCAACGGCCGGCCTGGTCCCGAGATGGGCCGACCGACCCAATCAGAGGTTACTTAAATTGGGACGTTCAGTCAAAATCCAGCACGTCGCCTTCAAACGGGATCTCTGTTTGCAGAGTTCAGGCTGTAACGGACCCTCCAGGTGATCATGCTGCTCTGGGGGACCGGCAGCGCAGTGAGAAGCCGCTGCTGACGGGCGCAGAGCTCCGCCGGAGCTCTGACTGCTGTCTGTCGCGCTGCCGTCTGATGGCATCAGAATTAAATTGAGACAGTTTAATTCACAGTTAAAAACGTCTCGTTATTGCGTTAAATAGTAGTCTGATTGGGTACAGTTGGTTTTAACGCCTGATGCGAAGTGTAGGCCTATAGAAGTACACATGACAACCCTGAACAAGCAGCGTCGTTCTGCTCCGTCTTTCTGCTGTGCCCCATTCACATAGTAGTTTTACACTATGTAGGTTAAACTCTGCAATTAATCCGCGCTTTACATGTATGTATGAACTGTGGTGGTCCGTTACACTGTAGGCTATATTCAACATCACTTATTAAGTAGCCTAAGTCAATCCTACATTTTTCAACTTTGAAGCAAAACATGCTCCTTGGGTAAAAAAAGTTACCATAAAGCCCTGTTCATGCTAATTAAACAACTGAACTTTAGGGTCAAGTGTTGTCGTATCCGGCCCATGTCCCGGATGTGAAAGCCCCCTTACTGGACTACTGAATATAATAATATTCCATTATATTTTGTATTTTGAATTGTTACCTGCCACCAGAATTTTGTGATTTCCTTGCAATAAATGTTGACATTTTTACCATAAATTGGTGCCTAAAAATGTATCAGAATGCAGGAATTGAAGTCTTTTACCCTCATAATTTCCTGGAGGAGGACCCACAGACCTCCCTGCTTTATGTGTTCCCCCAAAGACCAATTCTGAGCAAGGAAAAACCCTCAAGTATAATCACAGACAGCCATAAAAAACATTTCAATTGCAGAGTTAGAGAGTTAAAACAGATGAAAAGATGGAGAACCAGACAGACAATATGTACAGTGTCAACAGAGAGAAACACGGACAATCGAACAGACAGACAGTGACAACAAAGACCAACATACTGTAGAGAATAACAGCGTACAAATGGCATAAATAGGCAGTATGTGTAAATTTGTTATAAACGCGTGCTCTTTAAAAATTAGTAAGCATTGTTTGCCAGTTACATTAAATGTTTAAAAATCTGTTACATAAGGTACTGCTTATATTATTTCACCATCTGTACACAAATGTAATTAGTGAATGCATGTGTCCGTGGGTGGGGCTGCATGGGCCTGGTAATGTGGGCTGGTTTGGCTATAGTGCCAGGGCTGAATTTTTGTCCCAGTCCGGTCCCTGGATGCCAATCACCATCAACTCCCCTGACATCAGTCCCTCTGAAGTGGATTAATTCACACAGTGCCCGCTTTTTCTAAACATAGAGGCTTTACCGGACTTTACTGTCTCCCTCTAAAGGAAATGTGATTTAGCTTACAGCCCACCTCACCATCAGCACAAACCTGATTAAAGATTACACGTCATGTCTAAACAGTTTAAAATTAGGGCAGCCTAACTTGCCTAAGTAATTACTTTGCAGGAGATGGAAAAAAACAGGCTTCAATGGGGAAAAAGGCAGTTCAAGATTTTCCGCTCGCGCCACTTTGCGCCTGCAGTCAATGTTTAACTAACAATGATTAGGCTAGTTGTTGGTGATATTAGGATCCTGGAGATGTCTCGGCTGCGGCTCATCTTGAGTTTCGGCGTGTATCATTTATAGGCCATTAATAAAACTACTTTTACAGTAGGTTGCCAGGTTGTTAAAATATAGCCTAAATGATTTTAAAAAGTTAAAAATAAATTCATAAATCACTGCCTCAATCGGTTAGTTTGTGTTATTGTGTGACTTTGGTGAATTAGAACTAACCCTTTAAAACACCCAAAGTCACGCAGTAACACTAACTAACTAACCAATGGAGGCAGCAGTAGTTCAAAAAAAATCTGAACTCTCCCTTTAAAACAGCAACTTCCTTTCCAATCCTCTTTCAATGGTTGGCTTTTATGTTATGTATGTGCTTTCTTTCCTCAGAAGCTTGTTGCAATTTTTGGAACATGCTTTGTGAAGCCTAGGCTATATTTTTCTTATTGTATTGAGAAATAATCCAAGTAGTACTAGAAGAAGTGCTTCATGGCCACTTATAAAACATATGTGACATTATGTCAATGACGGGTCCCCACAAAGATAGTGCCACAAACCTGTGTGTGTGTGTCTATTCTTGTTTAACTATATTCATGGGGTCCAAAAACTGGGAATACAGTATACTTGTGGGGTCCGGACAGCTTTGTGGGGCCAAAATGCTGGACCCCACAAGTTTAAAGGGCTGTTTGAGGGTTAAGACTTGGTTTTAGGATTAGGGTTAGAATTAGGTTATGGTTAGGGTGAGGGTAAGGGTTAAGGTTAGGCATTTAGTTGTGATGGTTAAGGTTAGGGTAAGGGGCTAGGGAATGCATTATGTCAATGACAGTTCCCCACAAAGATAGCGAGACGCACTGTGTGTGTGTGTGTGTGTGTGTGTGTGTGTGTGTGTGTGTGTGTGTGTGTGTGTGTGTGTGTGTGTGTGTGTGTGTGTGTGTGTGTATGTGTGTGCGTGTTAGGCATCGTGACATGTACTAATCTCCCTCCAGCTGAAAGGAAAGGCTGCTCCCTCTCGCCGTGCACCCTCCCCTCCACTACAGCTTCATAAACGCCACAGCGTTTGGTTCGGGGTGCCAGTGCAGCTGCTAACTCCTACTGGCACTTCTGGAGCTACTGGAGTCTTCTACTGCGCAGAGAGACTGTCTTCCTTCTGGAGAACTAACTCAAGGTACCCTCAGGTTTCCACAAGTTCAATTTTAAGACTTTTTAAGAGACTTTTTTAATACCATTTAGAATTCCAACTCCATGGCCATATACTGGCAATGGTATGTAGGATATAATGGAATATCAGAAAGGATTTTAGGCTATACAAATAATGATTTACTAACTACTTGAACTTAATACAACATTGTATTGTGGTACTCAATACATACATGCTTTGTGACCAAACAATGGATGAGTTATTTAATCTTATGAAAGGACAATACAAATGTTAAACCTTTTTGTGAACAAAATTTTAAGACTTTTGAGTCCTTTTTTCCCTCCGAATGTTGTATTTAAGACATTTTTTAAGACTTTTAAGACCTTGCGGGTACCCTGTAACTGTCATCTAGTTTCAAGCTCAGGTGTAGCTTGTGCAGAACAAACAGCTTTACTGAGCAACCATTACCATTTCTCCTCCTGATCTAGATACAGGCATGCACGCCAAGAAGTGTGAAGACCAGGGGTCATGCAGAGGAAATACTTTTGACTTAGCAAACCGTGCTTATGAGGAAAAGCAGATCAACAATGAAGTAAGTAGCACTCGTAATGCTTAGTGTTCTGTTTTTAATTGACAAGCATTTGCAATAGGGCTGCACACTGTGAGAAAAGTCCGTAAAAATACGGGCTAATATAGCCTATAGGCTACCATGTGAAATATATGAAGGAATATTCTGTAATGATTTTTCACAGATCTTTTTGCCGTTTTTGGATTTTTTTTTAATTAAATGTCTGTTAAAAGGTACAGAGGATACAGTGGTGTAATAAACTAGGGTTTTTTTCCCAAAGTTTTTGTTCCTTTTCAATGTTTTTTGCCGTTTATTTTATTTTATTAATTTTTTTTAATGCCTTTTTCAATTTGATCAATGAAAGAACGTTGGAAACAATTTCCTTTCATTTGTTTTAAATTCAACAAGCAATTTGTTTTATTTTAGCAGAATACTGAAAGCAGCAGAATTGCGTACACTTCAATATCTGTTCATTTATGCATGTGATCCACGAAGTTATCACATTGCATATATCCCTCATATTGCGCAGCCCTGATTTGTAGGCATGTTTGACAAAGTGAGACAACAAACTGAAATCAACAAACTGAAATCACATTTAGTCGTCTCTTTTCGTAGTCAAACATAATGTCGACATGTTTAAAAGAATCGTTAATAGTTTTTTTTTAATTATTAAAAGGAAGAAAGAAAAGGTCTTTGGGGGAATATCAGAAATGCTCTTTTTCGTCTCAATGTCTGTGTTTGATTGACAGCAGCTGGCAGGCGGACAGTGCCGTTGTTGTGACGAAGACTGTTCCCCCGTCAATAGGTGTTTCCTCCTACCTAAACCTGGCCCAAAGCTTATCCCTACCATAACTATGGATGGGGACGCTACGCATTTCAACAGGAGGGAAACACTATTTAATGGGGGAGCAGACTTCGACACAACACCGGTGTTGCACTATAAAGAAAGAGAGACCGAGTAAAACTGTCTTTAACCCTTGTGTTGTCTTCCCGTCGACCATGCAATGTTTTGTTTTTCTGGGTCTAAAATTAAAACTATTTGGTCGTCTTTTTCGACACTTTTGTCGCATTTCCCGAACTTTTTTTCCAATTTTTTTGTCACCTTTTTTGATGTTTTTGTAGATTTTTTTTCTGAAGTTTTTATTGTTTTCTTTTCCTAAAAATTTTCACTGTCACTTTTTTCAACTTTGTTTCATTAATTTTTTTCAAATGCTATAACATTGAATAAAACAAGCAAATTCAGTGAAAGTAGTGAACTGATCATTTATTTTACTTGTGAAGCGCGTTATTCTTTTTGACAATTTGGTTGAAAGAAACCCAAATTTCGGACTTTTTGAAAATGGGTCAAATTTGACAACAGGAGGGTTAAATGGGGTCGTGTTTGTAGTGTTCACGAGAATACCAGTGGTCTATGTGAATGCCCCCCCTCTTGCAGTATTCACGACCTTCGAAGTATAGACATTTTCAGAATTTTTTTGTTAAATTTCCGGAGATTTCCCGAGTTGTGACGTGTTTCCTGATGTTTTCAGAAATTGCAGAGCGTGACAAATTAACGTATTGTGCTTTTAGTTATAGAGTTTTTCTTTGTGATTGAGGAAAATGTTGATGCATCCAACAGCCTAGTCTTTTTCCTTGCATTTCCTGCATGCTACCCGCTGGGTCGGATTTCTTTTATTCTTCTATTGGGTTACAAAGAAAATGTAATCTAATCCTAATACTTTTGGATTACTTTTGAACAACATCAAAATCAAACATTGAAAATACTGCATTTTATAATAAAAAATGGGACGCCAGTGTTGTAGTCAAGACTAGGGTTGCACGATATTGACAAAATGTGATATTGCGATATCGATTATGAATATTGCGATATCAATATTAATTTTGATATTTTTAAACATATGTAAAAGTACAAAAGTTATCGGAAAACGCATCAAAATAGATTCATAACAAATCAAACAAGTTTTGATTTGATTTGTTTTACTGGTTGGACAGTATAAAATAAATAAATAAAGAGAACAGGACACAACTTTTCTTTCTCTTCTCTGTTTCTTCACTTACACTGTCACTATGTCGAAATATGCACACACACGTCATGTGACATGCTCCATAGGGTTTGTCACGTAGTGGCCCCGTGCGCTGACATGTACTAACATGTGCAAGTGGCACGGTAACTGGCCAATGAAATGATGATCATTATAGCATTTCAAGCGGGCTCTAAATCGAACACAACTAGGCCACACAGCCAACAGACGGGACGCAGCGCTCCACGAAATAAACAAAATATTGCATATTGCATGCACTTTCGATATAATATTGCGCAACGTGATATCGCGATAATGATATTGAGTTGATATATCATGCACCCCTAGTCAAGACCCCCTAAACCGAGACCCAGTCATCACCAACACCAAAATGTATCGAGACCGAGACAGGACCAAGACTTTGAGGGGTTGAGACCGAGTCAAGACCAAAACCAAGGCAGGGCAAGACCGAGTCAAGACCAGAACGGGTTAACAGTTACACATCTCAAATTAGAAATGAGTCAAGTTATTGTCAAGTCTAGTCAAGTGGGTTTTATTGTCATTTCAACCATATACACTGTATATAGTGAGACAGAACAACGTTTCACCAAGGGTCAAGTGGTGTTACATTTAAAAAATATAAAAACGACATTTGAATAAAAACGACATTTGAACAGGCTACATTTAGTGCACACACATTATAGATACATAAAGTGCAATTACTACTTAAAGTAGAGCATTTAAGCCAGACAAGGGACAGGACAGACAACAGACAACAAAAGACAGGGCATAAGTAGACTTATGAGTTAGGTTCACAGTGAGGTGGAGGTAGAATATATAGAATTATAGAATTTAGCAGCAGAGAAAAAAGTGCAGGAGTGCATTTTCCGTTCAGTGTGAAAAATGTGCATCATGTTTTGTTGTTCAACAGTCTGACTGCTTGAGGGAAGAAGGTCTTCCCCTATTGGTTGCATTTGAAGCAGGAAGTTCTACATCCAATTACAGTAATGGTGTTAACACATAAAGTCAGACAATGCAGAGGCAATTTAGTGATATCCCTGCAGTTGTGGTCTTGACCGGTCTTAAATCGTAATCAATAAAATCCAGAGTCCTCTTCATCAGAGGCTGAGACAAGACAGAGTATAAATGTGGTTGATTCCGAAATGATACCAAGTCTTGAGTACTACAATACTGTTTGACGCAGCCACAAAACATTTGAGTTCCACAAATATTCTTTTTTTTCTCTTTAAAACATCTCAAAACATTTCCGATGCAGATAAAAATGCATTTAGCATTTAGCAAGCAGCTTCTTGTTTACATTCGGCCACCAAAGCGCAGCAACCCGTTGATGCCGCTGTTGCTGCTACGTCATCCGGATCGTTGGTCTGATTGGTTGAAGGACTATCCAATTGCGTACAGAGTCATTTGAACTATGCCTGTTGATCACGCCTCTTGTGCAGTAGAAAATACAGAGCAGACTCCCCAGACTAATGTTCAATCTTAAAAGATTGAGCTTGGTCTGGTGATAGCCAGACTAGGAGTATGTGACATTTTTTGCTAAATGTTTTTCAGTTACAAGGCTGTAGTTACTTCTACTGTGTTTTTTTCTTAGAAGTTTTTGTCACTTTTTTCGAAGTTTGTTGCTTATTTGAATTTCACTTTTGTCGCCTTAGTGTTGCCTTCCTTCTTTCTACTGTGTTTTTTTTTTTTTTTTCGAAGTTTTTATAACTATTTTTGACCTATTCTTACTTCCTTCTTTCTATCGTCTTTTTCTAAGTTTTTGTCGTTTTTAAAAAAAAAATGTTTTTGTGCCTTTTTTCATCAGCATTTAAATGTTTTCCAGGTACAAGGTTATTGTTTAGTAAATTTATCGCTGACATCGCTGTATTCTTCCTCTTTATATAGACTTTTTTTTTTCTACCAAAAATTATTCGCGCTGGTTAGGGGGTACATGGCTTAAAAGAACTGTTCAAAGGGGCTACATTATTGAAAAAAGCTTGAGAACCACTGGTCTACAACATGTGGGATGCTGTTTCCTTTTTGTAGTTGCTGTCTTTTAATCAAAGAACTTTGGAGGACTTTGCTCTTGTAAAGCGAGAGGAGCACTCACTCAAAATGTTTGTCTTCCATTTTCAATGTGAATAAAAACTCAATCATCCATCAATCATCATTAAAAAACAAAAACACATATTATTTAAGTCACCATTAACAAAACTGGTCACCTGAGAGGAGTAACTTCCTTTGATATACAGTAGAACATATTCATTTAGAATTGGTATGAAACAAAGAATTTGCCATATTTTGAAGTTGTAATCAAAAATGTAATCTCGTAATCCTAGAAAATGTACAGTACCCATGATCTAACAACACATTTTTCAAATGTAATCTGGGTTTATTATAGTTACTTATCTTTTGGTAATCAGATTACGTAATCCTGATTGCATGTAATCAATTACTACCCAACACTCCGCTCGCTAATTGTTATCCTCTGTGGTTGGCTTCTCCATATGTACTGTAACGTTAAAGCTACAGTTGGTTACTTCTATAAAAAATAACTTTTTGTCATTATTGCTCAAACGGTCACTGAACCTGGACGAGGCTTGTGTTGTCTCTTTTTGTTGTCGTTGCCTAGCAGCGGTACCCTGAAAATCCAGAGTTCTCGCGAGAGCACAATTTGAATTTGCTCAGCGAGTCACTCTGTCATTCAGTAATGATGCTCATTAACTATGCCCTTGTAGCCGAGCTGCACCAATCACATCGGTGTATCTGATATAGGCGGGCCAGAGGCCAGCTAAACAGATGACGACAGTTTAATCTACCAGTTAGCTCCGCTGGTAGCTAAGCGTACGGGGCTCTCTCTGGATACATCACCCCGTGTATTGTTGTGATTGGTCGTAGTGTTAACCAATTGCCTGCAGTGAGATTTTCAAATGCATGCTTGGTGCCACCCCTGGAATTGGGCCATTTTCATTACTCGATGCCAGACCCTTAATCTTTCAGATTTGGGTCTGGATTTCCAGGCTATAGCAGCGGTGTTCTCACGACTTAAATGTTAAACATTTACAGGACTTTCCAAGGTGCCCTGCAGGTTTAAGTCAATGTCACTAGCATTAGGGTTGCAATATTCTGGGAATATTTAAGGTAGAAACTTTCCATGGGAAATAACTGGAATACAATGGGAATATTGTAATGGCAAAATTATATTTAAGCATGATTCTTTATATTCTTGTCTTATTTCTGTTTTACTTTGTCTCACAATGCTGAAAGTGAGTTTTTTCTTATTCTCACATGTTGAAAGTAAGAGCCACAAAGTCTGGGAACGTAATGTGTATGCTGAACAGATAGGGACCAAAAGGTCACCCTAAACTATCTGTTATTTCTCCCTGAATAGTTGAGACTTCTCACATAGTTGAGATAAACGGGGTGTCTAAATCTTGGGGTAGAAAGTGGTACCGAGGGGAAGAAGTGAAGTGGCTCCTGAATGTCTGACTATGTTTGATTGTAAGAAATGTTGAGTCATGTTTAGAAAGGGGGGGCATGTTTTTCTATCTCACTGGAGATGCATATATACTGTGTGCTTTTTGTTATTCGTTGAAGAGACCTTTCACACCAGAGCTGCGTGCCTTTTGTGAACCATGTGCTTCCTGCATTTGCAAATGTAAATAAATACTCAAAGACCAAACTTTGGTTTAATCCTCAAATCGTCCTTATTTGTTTCATCTGGTGTTTTTGATACGCACTCCTGCTGCTAACAAGAAAAACTTCCACTACAATCTATGGGTTATTTGCTCAGGTTCCTACTGTATTAACCATGTCATATGCAGATAGAAAGAAAACTTTTACCATACCATAAGCACAAGCAGACATAATCTATTAATTTGCCAAATAAATCCATTCAGTTGTCAAATACATACAATGTGAAATATGCCATGTGGCGAGTTAGCTAGCTAGTAAATTAACTAATGGGGAAAGGTACACTCGAGCCGACAATGTAGGCTATGTGCAAACTTAGGTTTTAAAGTGAACAACTAACTTATGAAATACATGTTTTACAATAAATCATTTAGCAGGATCAAACAAGCTACAGCCCACAACATACCTGCCAAGCCAACATTCCCGGTTCGCTCAGGGTTCTCCTGTGTTTTAAAGGTCCAGTGTGTAACGTGTTCAGTTGTTCATTATCAAAATCGGTGTTGCCCGTTCACAAACTTGTCCTTTTTCATGAATGTTTACCACCACCATCTAGTCCAAGTATTCCTATTGGCTTGAAATTTAACATTTGCGTTTGCATGAACTGGGGTAGACGCTCCATATTCCTGCGCCATCTTGAAATACATTAGCTAGTAAGGGACATACAGGACATACTGCTCTGCCTTTCGCGTTTTCGCTGTCACATGATAAACTCACAGGCGCTGCTAACGCTACTAATGGGTATCGTCGCTTCCCGGTCCCGGCGAGTTTGAAGAAGGAAACCTGTTTCAGGAACAGGAGTCTTCTTCTTCGCCCAGAAAAAGAAAAAGGATATTGAAAAGAGCAAGAGACCGGCTTTTTGAAGCGTGAAGGCTACCAAAGCTGTAATACGTACTTTGAACTGCGTGGTGCGAGAGAGTTGATTGCGATATATGATCTCAATGCTAGATGGGAGAAATTCCCACACATTGGACCTTTAAGGCCGTGTCCCAGCACCGTCCCGTTTTTGTTGTTTCTCCCAGGAAACTTGCCTTGCCCTCAAACTTGAATATGAATAATCGTCAAACATGGATCCAGGGTGCGATTTGCTGGGGGGGGTTGCGTGGGATTTCCCCCTTTCTGGTCTATATGTCCCTGCCTCTGCTGAATAATTTTGTATCCCTGGTGGAGACAAAATGTACCCTCCATTATATACCTAAAATAGAAGTATTTTTAAACTAAGTAAAGCGCTGTAACGTGAACAGTCTATAGTGCCATAGAACAAAATAATCAGAGCGGCAGTTGGTAGATGTGTTTAGCCGCCAATCGGTGACTGTGAGCCGGCTACAGGCACCGTCAGATGAGGGGGGCCATGGTAGTGAAGTTTAGCCAGAAAAAGTGAGCGTCATGCGGTGCTGACTTCAGGCGCCAAAACGAGATGGTGGTTTGGATTAAAACACTCCCGAGGACCGAACGAGCGCTTCCTGGGTGAAAGTGTTTTGTTTTCACCACGAGGTGAACACCCCACCTCCGTCTTGAAAGCACTGTGTTTTGTGTTTTATGTTGACACCACGTTATGCTATTTCATTTTGAGATTATTTTTCCATTGAATATTGAAGTTCATAAATATATGTTTTGGCACAGTGGTACTATATCCATGGTATTGGAAGGGGGATTTTATTCTTGCATGTTTTGTTTTGTTCTGCATGATCAAAAAGCATCCCAACCCCCTCTGCTTTGTTCACAAATGGCACCCTGCACAGATCTACAAGTTTTGGATGTTTGTGTGATGTCAGCTATTTTGCCAGATCGTCTATGAAACACAATCTACACACACAATCCAAACACTAGGTACAGTTTTAACCCAGCTGTCACTGCACCGATTCAAGGGACGTGTGCTCAGCCGCCCTCTGCGCAGCCAGACGGGCCAGCTAACTGACTTAACGTAGCTGTTAGCTTAGCTGCTGTCAAAATGGCAGGGCAGGACGTAAAATTACGAATCCCACTATGGCCACGCCAAGACCCGCCTTATAGACGGGTCTTGGCGTGTTTGTCTTTCCTGTTTACAAACATTACAGGGTGCGTGCGCATACCAGGGGCAGAAAGCCAGATTGGTGAGCTGGTCCGCTACTGCAACAACCTTAAGTATTTAAGCTTTCCTTATTGTTTGTATATAACTGCTGACTCGATAAACGTGATTTTAGTTGGCTCTGTTTGTCTGTCTTTAATTTTGCAGTGTTACTGTGATATATATGTATGGCTATAATTATCGTTTTAGGCTAATGTAATAGCCAATGTTAGCAGCAGGGTTACCCCTGAGTGTACCCCTATGGTTGGTTTATGCCTTAAAATAATGGCCAGGATTCCCGGGCGAAAGGTACGATATGTGTCTCCATTTCAAACATCACTGCAGGTTGACTGTTTTTAGCAGCAGAGGTTGACTGTGGGCGAGAGGGCGACAACACTCGTGGTTAGCTCACCGAAACTCTACTGCCGGTGCCTCGGCAACGTTAGCTAATGTCCGCTAGCATATAGGCTAACTATAGCCAGTTAGCTTTGTGTGTAACGTAATAAAAACCCACCTATCTTGTAGGAGCGAAGCTTAATATTTTATTTAATAACATTATGGTACAAAAGGAGCACTAACGCCACAGGTCTTCTGTTGACAACGTAGACGCAGATATAAGAAACTCCAAAGGCAGTCGTAATATTTACCTAGCAGGCTAGGCTAACGCTGTTGCGCTAACGTTAGCAAAACATCGGCGTAGCTTTAGCTAGCAGTCTAAACTTGTCTCGAGTCCGGACCTTTAACTATCTACGGTCCGGACTTGAGTACTACAGCCCTGACAGGTAAATATTAGCTGAACAACTGAACAAGCTGCAACTTTTCTGATTGATACAATGGGAGCCTGACTCTTACATATGACCCCAATCTGCCCTTCTTATGGCTTGAAGCCATAACCTCCGCCGGTTTTTGGCAAAAGCATGCTTCCCCCTAGGTATGTTAAACATCAGGCACCCATCACTGGCTCTGTTTGTGCAATTTACCACGCAACAACTCCTTGGCATTTTCACTTACACTATGCTGCTACTACTACTAGCTATACGAAACACGTCTTCTTTCTGCCCCCCCGGTTGCGTGCGCAAGCAGTGATGACGTTGCCGAGAAATCCATGTATGAAGCAGCTCGATTGGTTGGGGTTAGGCATTTGACCTAAAGTGGTTAAAGGAGAATTTGGTGCAGGTTTTTTTCAAACGAAAGTACACGCATATTTATAGCGATCAAGATTAACGTAGAAATTGGCCGGAATTCTCCTGTAAGGTTAGGATAGCCGATTGGTCAGGGGATAGGACCTGTACAAATGGGGTTACGTTACCTTGCGTTCTCATGAACGCCTGGCCAATAAATGCTTTTGAAGGGCGGGTCTTGGCGTGGCCATAGTGGGAGTCGTAATGTCGCGGGCAGGACGGCGTCCGCTTAAAAGTTTTTTAATACACCCGCAAATTAAAGCAGAGTTGGACTAAACAGTTTCCATTAATGTGTTACAAGTCACCAGGATAGTGACCGAAATTGCATGAAACAACAAGCATACAACACAAACTGTGAATCAAAATCGAACATCTAACGTTACGCACTTAGCGTTATTAATATGCGTTTGCTCTGTATCGCATTGTTAAACTGCAGTGTTTCTGTGATAAAATTATGTTTTGTCATATTTTAAATTAAATAAAATAAATAAAAAAATCTGGTAATTTCCTTGTTTATTCTCTTCTTTAAAGGTTACATTCAGTAAATGTGATGAGAACCAGGAAAACAGGAGCATCTCCGCCGGAAGGCCCACCAGCTCTGAGAAAAATGTTGCGACTATCATATTCTCACTGAAAAATGAAGTCGGTGGTCTCGTCAAAGCTCTCAGGCTTTTCCAGGTGGGAGTTTTACAGTATATCTAGTTTTAAAAGCATGCTCTGTCATCTTTAAATTCAAATTGCTGAATCTTTTCTGTTGAAATGATCATCTCCGGAGGAGTTTAATCCGGATTGGATTTTTCCCACGTTTTGTTCATCTTGTCTGTTATGTATGTATGTGCAGGAAAAACACGTCAACCTTGTTCATATTGAGTCCCGCAAGTCCAAACGAAGGAATTCAGACTTTGAGATCTTTGTGGATTGTGACACTGACAATGAACAGCTCAAGGAGCTGACTCAGCTGCTGAGGAAGCATACTGATATTGTTGAGATTACTCCATGTGAGGACTCCACTTTACCTGATGATGGTAGGCCATATAACTTTTGACTGAACTGATTTACAGTAAGAGTATTTATCTATTCATGGTTAAAAACGTATATAGCACCAACATTAAGAGTGTATAGGGCTGGGTACCCAATTCAATACTTTTTAGGCACCGCCTAGTCTATATCGACGACATCCCACTTCTGGGATTGCTCCGGTGCTGCCGGAAATTCCGTTGGATGTCCCTCATTTTCGGCCGGTTGTCCGTCACCTTCCTCTTTCTTTGTGTTGGTGTTCTAAACTCCGGTGGATTGATGAGGACTAGGGTTAACTGCTCCTCAGATCTCTGCAGGGTAAATCCAGACAGCTAGCTAGATTATCTGTCCAGTCGGAGTTTTCTCCCGCACGATTAAAACAACTTTTGAACGTCCACCAAAACAAGTTCCTTCCCAAGGTATTTTGCAGCAGCACCGTTGCTCCGTTCGACGCTTAGTGCCCCCCAAAATGATTGTGATTGGTTTAAAGAAATGCCAATAAACCAGAGCACGTTTTTCTCCCATCCCAGAATGCTGTGTGGATTAGCCAGACCCTCCTCCGCGGCGCTGTGGAGGAAGGTCTGGCAATACTTTTGAAGCACCGACCGAATTGTCTCCTTAGTATCGAGTATTGAAAAAATGCCTCATCATTCAATACCCAATTTCAGTACCTAAGTAGTAAACATCATCAGTGTCAGTGAGCCAATAAGCATGCAGCGCGCTTCTACCAAGGTCTAATAATGTCTGTGATTGGCTGTCTAACGTTACACGTTGTAGAGACACGCAGGAAAAACTCTACGTTACGCACAGACACGGGGCTCACATAGTAAGAGCTGAAAAATAAACAACAGATTTGTGCCGTAATGTTGTCATTTCTTTTTGTTTTATAAAATTGATATCCAAAAAAAGTATTATTTTGGAACCGGTATGGTATCTAAGTCACAGTATTGGTATCAGTACCGGTATCGTAAATTGATACCCAGCCCTAATAGTGTATAGTTATAACAGATTTTCTAATTGAGCTGAAATTGAATTGTATAGATATATTTTGTCAAGCATTTTGGTCAACTATGGTTGTTTGTAAATGTGCTGTATAATTCAATTTGAACTGAATTGTATTTCAGATATGGCCGGCGTGCCCTGGTTCCCTAAGAAGATCTCTGATTTGGATCTGTCTGCCAATAGGGTTCTGATGTACGGCTCTGAATTAGATGCCGATCATCCGGTATGCAGGACAGTGTACCTTTGATACTTTCTTTACTTTTATGATAAGGAAATTGTGAAAACGTAAACTGAGATTGTGAGTGTGTTTTTGCAGGGTTTTCAAGACAACATTTACCGTAAAAGAAGAAAATATTTTGCTGATTTGGCTATGAGCTACAAAATGTAAGTTCCATTGTTTCTCGGACTGCGAATGTAAATTGTTTCATTTCTGCTTTGATGCATGAAATTGATTTGGGGTGACATTTCCATAATGTAAGGATAAACCCCTTTTGATGTGCAATCTCATCGCGGGGTAGGTCATGGCCAATAACAATCAATAAAGGCAAAATATCAAATATCAAAACACACTTAAGCAAAAAGGTTCCCTTACAACCCCAAACCACATCTAATACATATCTATTATAATGCATCATCTCCACAAAACTGACAATATGAATTAGGAACTGCCAGTGAAAAAAATTATTTTAATAGTATCGGGAAATGGAACCTATAAGCTATTAAAAGGAAGAGAGAAAAAAATCAGGATAACAAAGCATAAAGATCCAATTTTATATTTTTAATTTAATATTTATATTTGGGTAAACAAGCAAATAAGTATTGAAAGATAAGTAACAGTTTTGTGTGATTTTTGAAAGTTATTAAAGGCTTGTCCCCCTATTTCCTTAGAAATCAGACCCAAAGGATGTTGAGTGTGTATGGAATTAAATGATGTTTCAAATATAAAGAATAGTTGCATAAATGTATTTAAAAAAAAAAACCAACCCATGAAAATGTCTCAGAGTAACATTAAAGTCTAGTCTGGATCAACGAAAGTAGGCCTACATTTCCAGGATAATGCCTGCCATCTGGCGCCTGCCATCCGGCACCGGATTTAAAGAAATACAAACAAAACAGAACATTATTTTTTTTTTTTAACTGTTTTTATTCATTTTCATTCAAATACAATTTGAATGAAATTCAAACCGGTCAAATGGCCTCCAGATTTTCTCATACACCCCCAATTTGCCTCACAATACAGTATATATGTCAGTCTCTCCATGGACATACATTGCGCCATATTCTTGATCCAAGCACTAATTGTAAGCGCCTCCATTTTCTTCCAAATGAGAGCTATAGTCCTTTTTGCCTGCTGATAGCAAAATCCATAAGTTTATATTCTTTGGGTTTCAGATTTAGATTTGTTGGATACAGGTGCAGCAAAGTCATCTTATGGTCAAGTGGAATGTTCACAGATAAGATGAACCTAGTTTTATTGATCACCTCCCTCATTCTGTCATGCTCCCAGACACAGTGCATGAATGTTCCTTTAGCCTCATTGCATTTAAAACAAAGGTCCGGTATTTTACTGTTGTATTTATTCAATTTTTCAGGAGTTGTGTATACCATTGTGCATCAGCCATTTATTTTGGAGTAGCTTTAAATTAGAGTTTGCTGTTTTTAAAGCCAAACATTATTAGCCCCTATATCAGAATGTTACCTCGTGCAGCCAGACCATGATACTCCAGTGCTGTGGAGATCTAGCAATGCGTGACTTACAGTAAGGGGTAAAGAGTGCTGGACCTCAGTTAAAAGGTTGCTCTGGCTACGGCCCTGATTGCAAACTACATTTAAAGGATGAAGATGTGTTTTAGAGACGCTTAGCTATAATCGACGATCGGAAAAAGTATCTGTGAGACAATTAGTTTTTTTTTCACTTGGAGAGATAAAATGGTAAAAAGTAAAAGAAAAGTAATAGTGGCGGTACAGCCTTCTCAATAATTAAAGGTGCTTTAAGCGATGTTGGGTGACGGCACTTGTTGACGTTCAAAGTATTTTCAAACAAAATGAGGCTACCTCGCCCCTCCCTCCTCCTCATCCCGGCCCCTCCCCCTCCCCTTCCGTGCTTCTCACTAACCCCCCAACCCCCACCCCCAAATCCGTCTTGTCGGTTATTGGCTGGAATGCTGCAAGACTGTTATGTTTGGTGGTGCAGGTTGGCACAGTTTGTTTTTGTTGCAGTTTGTGGAGCCTGGGCTGTCTACAGAGACCGCGTTTTTTACAGTGTGGTCAGGGGACAGGCAGCTAGCAGATAGTGAGGAGATGTTTGCTGTATGTGACAAAAAAATGTTGTAGCCTAAAAAACGCATGACATCGCTTAGAGCACCTTTAATCTAACCCCCTTCAATTAAAGAAACACTTATACACAAATACCGTACTACAAAATGACAGCATATTTATTCGTTCGCGACATTGCTACATTGTTTCCATCCATGTTTTTATTTGAGCTCTCAAAGTTGTATAATATATTGCTATCTTGACGTCAATGAGCTAACTAACTCTTTGTCTGTCAGTGGCGATCCTATTCTCCGTATCGACTTCACAACAGAGGAGGTGCGTACCTGGGGCGTGGTGTTCAGGGAGCTCAACAAGCTGTACCCCAGCCACGCCTGCAGAGAGTATCTGAACAACCTCCCTTTGCTGACCAAACACTGTAACTACAGCCAGGACAACATCCCCCAGCTGGAGGACGTCTCACACTTCCTCAAGGGTAAAGCATGATTTATGCTTCTGCATTAAATTGACGCCGTGGCTACATACATAGGTACATGGAGATACCGATCCTACGCCGTAGCCTGACGTGCACCGGTTGAAAAATGTAACTACACATCGCGGAGATGCACGCCGCTCGGCCGTGGCTTGGTAGCATTGCATTTCCCCTGACTTATTTCCTGGTTCTCCTCCATAAACAACATGAAATTCTTCCATCTTTTTAAAATGATCCAGCTTTCCTTTCTGAGTGTCTCAGCAAACAACATGATAGGAACAGGAATAACCACGGCTGAGTGGCCTTAGGAACTGTTTATCTAATAACAAGAGGATGTCAGCTCCACGAAATCTTCAACCCATCACTCAACAAGAAAGACAAAACATGAATATCATGATCATGATTTTTTTTCATGTTTTATTTTTATAGTAGGTACTTACATTATTTTCTGCTAAACTTTCCCAAAGGAAAAGTCTAAAGTTACTCACCATAGTGAGGTTACATTACATTGCCTAGCCTTAAGAATTAGGTAATCTACTAAATTTACTCTGAAAAAGACTCTTAAGCAATGTGTGAACCCATGCTGGGCCTCATGTAAGACCATTTTCTTAGTCTTACCCTAAATCTCTCTTACTTTTTTCAGTGAGGCTTGCGCGTAGTGTACCAAAGTCTTAACTGCACAAACTCATCTGTAAATGGATTGTGTTAACTTGATGAACACCACCTGTACATGAGTGAGTGCACATTCATGAAACTTGATCATTAGTGTAATCAGCGCTCCAAATATCAGCATAAGGCCCCGATCAGACAGCGCATGTTTTAGCAACCTGGGGAGGCTTTTTGTAATTGTTTTCAATGAGAGTGTGCCTCGTGTTTTTCCGCTGTATGGCCATCTGTTTTTGCAGCAGCGCCCTGAAGCCTCGGGTTGATTGTTTTGTTTTTAACTCAGAGAGTTAACCATGTTAACCACGCCATTAACTTCACGGCAAACAAACAGATGGCTGAGGACAGGTGATTTGGTGGTTGCATAGCAAAAAAAATAAAGACAGACTGATAGCGTCAATTCAGTGGGCCTCGCATTTTCCAACATGTAAAGCTGCAGACACACCAACCAGACGGCCGACCCTCCGCCCAAAAAAGACAGACTGTCATGGCGGCTCGTTCAGAATACGATCTCATATTGTACTAAAATAGTTCACCGAAACGTGTTTCTGAAAACATTTTAAGCGAGAAATAGGCCATGCAGTTGCTGAATCTGTCTTCATTTCAGATCGACAGAGGTCAGTTTAAAAGATTTTCGTCAGATTTTGAGAGACTCTAGTCACACTCATTCCGCTCCCCGTTTCCGGGTTAGCACTCTACCAATCAGATGGGTCATTTGAGTCTGACTGCCGGCAGTGCCCGCCCCGCCGATTATACATGTCAAATCGGCCAAAATGAAGGACGACGGCCCCTCCGACGGATAACGGCACGGAACACACCGAACGGACTCGAGTCACTGACCTCGCCAGACTGTCCAACGGAGATGCTGCTTAGCAAAATGCTTCACTACTCACATCGAAAACAATTTAAAAAAGCTGCCCCAGGCTGCTAAAACTCGCTCTGTTTGATTAGGGCCTAAAGTTACCTTTTGTGACAAAAACCGGAAACAACAAAGTCAAAGAAGTGTGTGTGTGTGTGTGTGTGTGTGTGTGTGTGTGTGTGTGTGTGTGTGTGTGTGTGTGTGTGAAGAGCACTCAGGCTTCATCATTCGGCCAGTAGCAGGGTACCTCTCCCCCAGAGACTTTCTAGCGGGTCTGGCCTTCAGAGTATTCCACTGCACTCAATATGTCCGCCACAGCTCCGAGCCTTTGTATACACCTGAACCGTGAGTACACACACACACACACACACACACACACACACACACACACACACACACACACACACACACACACACACACACAAGACTTTCACTTAATACTATCGTTTTTTTGAGTTTGAGTTCTTCAGTGAAGCAATATATCTGCGTTTTCCTTCTGAAATGTGTGTTTGATGCAGAGACACATGCCATGAGCTGCTGGGACACGTTCCTCTGCTTGCTGAGCCCAGCTTCGCCCAGTTCTCTCAAGAAATTGGTTTAGCATCGCTGGGAGCTTCAGATGATGCTATACAGAAACTGGCCACAGTGAGAAAACACACACACACACACACACACACACACACACACACACACACACACACACACACACACACACTCAAAACCAAAGAGGAGACCAAAACTAAAAAGGGTGAATATTTTTATTGGCACCGTTATTTTTGTGGTGTCGATATGAACTTCTGTGTTCAGATTAGGTGCCGTAACAATTAAGTACAGTGTAGTGCTAAAAAAACAGCATAACATGATTTGGCTGCTGAACAGCATACATTTTATTGAGACCAGCTGTCATGTTCATATTGACTGCTTGTGTGTCTCCTAGGTGTCTTTTTAGCCCCACATCCCTTATAGGCGGCAGGCCCATGTGAAATCTGTGCCTGCAGGATGCCAACAACACCTCTGTAGAGTTTAAACGATTTTAAATCGTTCTTTGTAATCCTAAATTAATATTGTCTATCACATTACAAGCAAAAAAAATATTCCGCTAAATTCCGCAGATTTTCATTCTGGGTCAGCACTGAAACCTAAAAAAAGAATCTGCAGATTCCTTTTGGGTCTGCTTAAAAGATACAAAGTTGAACTTCAGGTGAAAAATGAATGTCGATTTACTTTGACCACTCTAGTGAATCCACTGATTACTTCAGTCCAGTGAAATGTTGCCATTTTAAATGTTGATGTGACCAGGCCTAAAACGTATAATATGCAGTCTTTTCCACAAAAAAAACAATGTATAGACTAAAATATAAAAATAATGCCTCTCAATTGTCACTTATGACCACTAGAAGTGTGTGGTGGTGTCTGTATGTGTGTTCTCTTTTCTTCTGATTTTGGTGTGTGCGGGACGTTTGTGGGCATCAGCAAAGAGTCTTTGGGCCCCACGTGGGTGTGTAACCCCCAGCCAATAACAGTGTGCAGCCTGCTCTCATTTCCAACTGCCGCAGCTAACCCAGTACTACACACAGTCTATGTTTTCAATAGGTATTTTCTAACAAATAGAATTCGTTTAGATAGAAATCACTTATTTTGCTTTACCTGGACTTTAAGGTTTTGAGTGTGCATCGTCAGCATAGCAATGGAAAGTGCTTTGCATTTATGAAGTAGCGGTGTAGCAGGTGGGATACTATAAACCACCCTTAAAACAATAGAACACAAGAACAGTCAGTGTTTCCTCTATGTTGATTTTACAGTAGCAGCCCACCATGGCAACATTTCTGCCACCACAGTATCAGAAATAGGGCTGTACAAAAAATGTAGTCGCGGTTGCCTTTTAGTAGAACTATTCAGAGGTTATTGGGCCCGTCCAGTTTAACTCCACATACTGTTGTGTTGATGTACTTTATTGTCAAAACGTTCGCTTTCTTCTGAGTTGACTATTAAACGAACAGCTCCGCTAAAAACGTCACCGCGGTGGGTCCGTTCTAAGTGTAGACCTGTTGTAGATGTTAAGTGCCCTATAGTTCCTCAAAAAATACAGTTCAATCACAACAAAAAATATGCCTCATTGTGTGTGAATAGAGATGAATAAATATATTAGTTTGTGTTGCAGAGACGTGTCAGTTCCGTTTCAACTCAAGTTAGTCAAATATGCATTTGTATTTTGTATTTTGTATGTGTATGTATATATATATATATATATATATATATATATATATATATATATCCTTACCATATGTACACACATAACTTGTTTAGTGTAGAGATCTTCAACAGGAGGTACAGGGCCCATAGGGGGTCCTCAGAGTTGCTGCAGGGGGGGCCACCAAATTATTGTTTGATATTTCTTTGAAAGTTTTTCTTGTTGTTTTTTTTAAATTAGAACATGCCTGAAAATAGACATTACCATGAATCCAACATATTATTAGCAAAGATAAATCGGCCTATTCGTAAAAAAAAACTAAAAAACATTTAATTTACACAATAGCAATCAAGACTATTGATGATTCGATTTAGTTAAGCTTAAGGATACACTGTGCCTTTCACATGTATGTTTCACATTAAAACATGATGTATACATATAAATACTGATCCATCCATTTCCATCTATCCAGCCCAGTTTAATATGCAACTAAATCTTTATACAATATAAGTAGTAGGGGGTCCCTGCTCTGTCTCACTTTCAGTTATGGGGTCATTGGCTTAAAAAACGTTGAAGACCCCTGGTTTAGTGACTTAATCTGTTACTTACATTCTATAAGACTGTGTATGATTAGGATGATGTCAAAATGACAACCTGTTTTTGTTCTAGTGTTATTTCTTCACAGTGGAGTTTGGTCTATGTAAGCAGGATGGCAGGCTCAGGGCCTATGGAGCTGGACTCCTCTCCTCCATCAGTGAACTCAAGGTAATATATCACCTGTTGTCTAACTTTAAACAGGGCTTACAGGTTCGTCTGCTGCACTTTCTCTATACTGTGAATTTCCATGTGAGTAACTGCTTAGTAGTCCTGCTCAGGTTTTCTTACATGCGCTTCAAAAAATGCAAAGATTTCAAAGAAAGTTTGCTGAAGATGTGGCCTCTTGGATCATAACTTCTGGACCGAGAAACATTTTCTTTTCATATTATAGTTCCTTCGTTACCACAGAGCCATTTATTGTAAATATAGCAACAGTATTTGAACATTTGATTTTTTTTTTCCTAATGATAATAATTTAAATGAATGAACAAATACTGATCTGGATACTGATCAAATATGATTATCCATATTGCATCAGCTAATCTAAAGCAATAGGTGGTCAGAGGAAATGCTTAGCAAGCTTTTACTACCAGCGAAGAGAATTTTGAGTGGAAAGTGTAAGGAATTATGTCTAAAATAAGGCCCTAAGGCCTGTCAAATCTGACTCCAATTTATTAATTCCCGCGTCTTCTTTCATCGGACTTAAGTTTGCCAGAACACAAGGATTAATCTGAGACGAAGAGTTCAGTTAAGCAAGTTTACTGAAAGGCCAGCATTTAAGTTTACAAAACACAATTGTGGTTTCACAAAATGACAAAGTTTCAAAGTCTCTGGCAAATTATGAACCCTGTCTAGCCCAAAATCCACATCTCTTATCCTCTTTGCTTGAAGGCATTCCTCTCCTCCCTCCAGGCAGATCCTCCGCATCCTCAAAAGCTCATACATGCTTAAAAGGAAGAAAAACCTGACATCCTTGGATACATAAATGTAAACAAAATTATATGGTACACACAGAGGCACACATACATAATAGCCACACGCACACACAGTTCTGTTTTACTAACAGTGTGGCCAATGATCTAACCATTCCTTATAAGGCCTGTCTATTGCAACTTATTCTGAGCTGCAGGATGAGAACACACACAAAAGTCTTCCCCAGGTCTATACATGGTGCAAGGAATACATCCTTAGTACTGAAATAACACATCTAGTTTATAAAAATATTTCTACAAAAGACAAAACACTTCACATTTCTCCTATTCTGTGTGTGTGCTAATCCACGTTACTGTAACCTTGCTGTAGCTTTCACATGCAGTCAACTAATACCATGTTACTTGACCAACCAGGTTTAAGGCAGGGTTGGTAACTATTTTCAATAAACACTTTTTTTTATATATTGTTTGAAATAGTCTTTACACCCCGGCAGCAACAAATAATTTATGGACTCTGTAAAAGGAGTGAAAAAGATCCGTCATCTGTAGCTGCTGTAATCCTGTAAAAAAGGCCCACCAATCAGAGGCTTGCGGTCCACTTGGAAAGAACCAATGAAATGCCTCCTTGCCCCACTGTGCGTACTCTACCCCTCCCATGTATGAGCCTGAGCTCGATGCGCGGCGTCGCCGTATTGCTAACAGTAGTCATCATCATCATCATCATCATCATCATCATCTTCTTCCGCTTATCCGGTAACGGGTCGCGGTCCCTGCTGGAGCTGCTACAGTAGTCATGTTTGTTTTTAACATCCGGTATCCTACTTTATGAGATGTTTGCTTACCGCTGAACGAGACATGAAGAAAAATTGAGGTCCTTATTCCACTCTGCTCTGAAGCAGCGACGCAGCGGTGCTCGTACACGTCTGTGTGGGGGCTTAGCCCTAAGGACAGGGGGACGGGTTAGACGGAGCCCCGAGGAGATGCTACTTTCAAATCTTGCTAACTTTTCAACATTACCAACCCTGCGGTCCAGTGTGTAACGTTTTTAGTTGTTCATTATCAAAATCTGTGTTGCCCGTTCACAAACTTGTCCTTTTTCATGAATGTTTACCACCACCATCAAGTCCAAGTAATCCTTTTGGCTTGAAATTTTACATTTGCATTTGCATGAACTGGGGTAGACGCTCCATATTCATGTGCCATCTTGAAATACGTTGGGACATACAGGACATACTGCTCCGCCTTTCGCGTTTTCACTGTCACATGATAAACTCACAGGTGCTGCTAACACTGCTAATGGGTATCGTAGCTTCCCCCGTTACAAGGCAAGTTTGAAGAAGGAAACATGGAGGACCACACGTATTCAAAATCCAAATTTCAGGAACAGGAGTCAGGAGACTGGCTTTTTGAAGGCTACCTTAGCTGTAATACGTACTTTGAACTGCGTGGCGCAAAAGAGTTGATTGCGATATATGATCTCAACGCTAGATGGGAGAAATTCCTACACATTGGACCTTTAAGAAGGGCATTGGAAGGTTGGGTGAGGCGGAGGCACAAAAACAGAGAAAGGCCCAGGTTGCAGTCCAGATGTATTTATTTACAGGCTGGTAACATCGAGCTCGTGCAACCATAGTTTTAAGTGCAACGCCCGGCCCAAGAAAATAAAATGAATTCAAGAGACGACACATTTACCAATAGAAAAATATGGAATTGCAATGCAAAACATAAAAATAAAAAAATAAAAACCCATACACAGACTTGATGTATTTATAAACAGAAGTGGCTATGCAGCATTATCTCAGTATTTAAATGTCTACAATATGTCTCTCTCTTCTATTAGCATGCTTTGTCTGGCAAGGCCAATATCCTTCCGTTTGACCCCGTGGTGACCTGTAACCAGGAGTGCAAAATAACTACGTTCCAAGACGTTTACTTTGTTTCCGAGAGCTTTGAGGAAGCCAAGAACAAAATGAGGTCAGTAGAAATAAGTGCATTACCCAAAAAGAAAAATTAACCATTTCTTTACCAACAGCATCTACTGTATCACAGCAAAAGTTGGTAAAATTGTTTTTTAGTCTCCATGTTGTGACAGTTAGCATACCCAAGCATCAAGGAGATAACTCACAGTGTGTTTTTATGTTAATGTATTTAGTTAAATTCAAATTTGGTGTATTTCAAAGTCCTCCCTTTGTTGGGGATTTAACACTGTAGTGATGGATCCTGGAATTTCCCTTTTCATTTTGATATGTTTTTGAATTGTTTTTAAATGACTACACACAAAACGACGGTTGGATGATTTTCTAGCTACAATGCTACAGTGATGTAGAAGGTTGAACTAGGCTGTGGATATAACTGACTTTGCTGTGTCTGCAGGGAGTTTGCAAAGACCATTTGGCGTCCATTCACGGTACGCTACGACCCGTACACCCAGAGCGTGGACGTCCTGAAGGACACCAACAGCATCAATGACATGGTGAAAGACATCCGGCATGAGCTGGACATTGTAGAAGACGCCCTGAACCGACTCAACAAAGACCTGAGAGTCTGAGGGTCAGAAGAGGCTAGCTGGGTTTGAAAGGTTTGGGTGGGGACCAGTGGGTTGGGGCTGGGTATACATAGGTGGGGGATTAGATGGGGATGAGGGGGTTGGTGAGAATGGATTTCACGAAACTAGGATACTGACCTTAATCCAAGATGGATAGTTAGACTAAGCTGTAGTGATTCGATTATCTTGAGTAGAGTTATAATCATACAGCACTTAGTGCCTCCTTCATGGGACAGGCCTGTAAGCTGCAGAGTGCACTTGGCCTCAAGATAGCCTTACGCTCTGTCTCAAATCATGTTTCTGTGTACTTACACTTGCTATTTTGAGTACATATTGTGTTTATGCTGACGAAGTATGGCCAAATGCAGCGCACTATAAGTAACCGAATATGGCACTCGAAACGGTGAAAATATTCAGTGTAGAACGCTGGACACTACTCTCGATCACCGGTCTACGTAGCGACAGCTACGGGACCACCATCGTATTTTCAAACTCTTGAATATGTGACGGGCGAGGAAGCTGCAGCGGTTGTGACTGAAACGGAGAAAACCGAACTTTACAAATGTAATTTTTTTTTTTATCATTGATTTTTTTATTGCAATGTCATCATTTTACAACTCAAATCCGTACACAATACAGGTTGCAAAAAAACATTTTGATTTATCCTATCCCTCTACCCTTATCGTAGCCTGACGTCGTCATACTCAGATTCTAGTCAGAACTTCCCGACCTCGAATGTTGTGGGCGGGGCTAAGTTCGGCTGGCATCCAGGCTACCTATATCCCTTACACTACCCCCATCCCTCCCTCCATCTTCTTCCATATCGCCCCCACTCCCCTCCTTCCCTCCACCAACCACCATAATAATAATATCCACTCAAGGATATCATTCTTATCTAGTTAGAAGATCTTTTTAACTTAGATATCAAATCTGTCAACATTGAAATCGTATTTGGTTGTGCATCGTTGACTCGGGCTGAAGATAGTTCCAGGTAAGAAATCTCCGAAGCCAGTGAGGAATACAATCTTCTTGGCTGCAGTCAAGCCTGTTAGCCAGACTTTGCAAGTTTTTTATACAAATGTAATTTATACATTGTTGCGCGCCAACGAGGCAGTAATGCTCCACCTGGCTGCAATTTACCATTAAAAAAGAATGTGGAGAATAATTTCCAGTAAGTGCATGACGGCCGTGCGCGATTTGAGACTACACTACCCTGTCAAATGTTACTCACTACAAGTAAGTACATAGTGTTCACAGTGTACTGCACGTAAATGTACTCACGGAAGTATCCAAATTGAGACACACTTTGGTGTGGCAAGAAGGTTGGGGCATTATTTGGGGGGAGCTGTGCTAAAACCTTGATAAAGTCACCAATCTCCACGTATTTATGGAATAATGACTGGGAAACCAATATATCTGAAAACCTTAAAAAAAAAAAAAAAATAGTTAGCCAAAGTCAAAGGAATTACGGCCGGTCAATCCATAATGTAAATGTAACAAGTAATGTGTGAGTGCATAATTCTGTGATTGATTTCTATGGTCAAATATGACCATAACAATGCAGGAAATGTGGAGTGATAATGCCTTGCCTAAATGGGTTACTGTTGTAATTTATGTGATAGAATTTGAATAAATGTATAATAATGTTAAAAATAATACATATTTTAAATATAAATATAACATCAAAATTCCTAAAAATGTAAAGGTTAATGTCTAATGCTAAGCCAGTTGACACTGTAAAGATGGATCCTGGTATTAAATGTTTCTGCTGACCGCTGCCGATTTGTTTGTCTTCTCTCTATTAATGGAGCACTGTGGGGTGTTGCTGACCGCAATGGATTGCAATGCCTTTGTTAAATATAATATAGATATGGACTAGGCTTTATGTAGTGGATACCAATCCAATAAAAATACAAGAGAAAAAAGTCGTGCTCGGAAGCAACCCACACGTAGCAGCACAAATAGCCTTCTACGTACCCTGAAGAAGGCTGTTTCTACGCGTGGGTTGCTTGCCCAGTTCTATTTTTAATGTACTAAGATTCTGATATGAAATAAATTTAAATTTTTTGCAAGAAGAGTGCCTTGGACCAATAAAAACAAAGCTCCAAGTGGCCTCTATGAAAAAGGCTGCCTTTGTTCCTTTCTCCCAAGGCCCTGCTCCCTAAATTAAGTATTTGTTTTCTGATTGGTTCAGAACCAACTCAACATGATGACGTTTTATATATTTTTATTGTTTTTGAATTGGACGGATTTTAATTGCTATTTGTTTGATTTAAAGGCTTATTCTGTACAGAACACATGTTGTGTGGCTGATGGTAGTCTCGCTTTGACAGACCCTCCTCCAAAGTGCTCTGAAGGAGGGTCTGGCTACTCCATAAAGCATTCGGGGATGGGAGGAAAACGTGCTCTGGTTTAATGCCATTTCTTTAAACCAATCAGAATCGTCATGGGCGCCGCTAAGCTCAGCACAGAGCCACTGCAAATTAGTTGTGCGAGAAAAAACTCTGCCTGGATTTACCCTGCAGAGATCTGAGGAGCAGTCAACAATAGTCTTTAAAATTCCAACACAAAGAAAGCGGAAAAAAACGGAAAATACATGCATCCGGCGGAATTTCCTGCGGCACCGCAGCAATCCTGAAGAAGGCTGTTTGTGCCGCTACGCGTGGGTTGCTTGCCCAGTTCTATTTTTAATGTACTAAGATTCTGATATGAAATACATTCTTTTGCAAGAAGAGTGCCTTGGACCAATAAAAACAGAGCTGCAAGTGGCCTCTGTGAAAAAGGCTTCTTTTCTTCCTTTCTCCCAAGGCCCTGCTCCCTAAATTAAGTGTTTTGTGTCTGCTTGATCCTTAATTTTAGTGTCATGTTTTAGTTTATTCGATAAATTATCATTTGATGTGTATAAAATGACATAGGCCTGTCCGTATACAGTATATATATATATATATATATATAGGTAGTGATGTCAGCAGTAACTGATCTATGAAAATGGAATGGTATTTTCTGGATCCAGAGTGTTGAACGTTGCCTTTTCAGTTTAGCTCACTCTGTACATACTGTACCTGTACAGGTGCTAAGTTCCTGTTAGGGGAGGCTGAGATTTTAAAGTGTCTTCAGGAGAAGGGGAGTTGGCAGCTTGCTGTGAGGTTGCTGTTTTTTGTTGTTGTTTGACATTATTTTGCCTCAGTTTAATTTTGTTTTTTTTTATATTCCGGGGGGCTATTGCACAAAACCAGGATAAGGGATTAAGCTAGATATTCCAGTTATCCTGGATAAATTTAGCCTTGACTTGGTTGCACAAAAGCAGAGGCACCTAAGTTACCATAAAGATTTATTCTGTGCAGCTAGCCTGCTCCTGACCAGGCTAACAGCCAGTATTTATTAATCCTGGAGCCTTTTCTGTTCACTCAGCAGTGGTTTTTACCTTATTGTTATCAGCGGCTCACTCTGTGCAAAGAATACACAATGCATATTCTCCATTTTAGCATCAGTAAATCAGAAATCTGTGATCGAGACTGCGGTCTGTTAAAGAAAGCCATGAACGCCCATCTATCAGAATTACTTCAGCCTGGCTCGACCTAGTCGCTCCTCCTCAGCCTGGCTTGGCCTTCGTGAAACGCACCTAGCCAGGATGCACAGATTAGACTAGGTCAAGCCTCGCTTTATCAGTTATCCTCCATTTATAAATTCTACTTTTGTAAAAAAAAAAAAACACTCCAATGGAGCTTTCTCTCCCACAGACAGAACTTTTTCTCATCTCCCTGAAATGCCTTGCCCACATTCCTGTTTGAAATTCCTCAATCAGTGATGTCACTGATTGAGAAAGCCAGCCCAGATTTTCATATGTGATGCCTGCCACAGCCCGCCCAGTGGCTAGCTTGAATTTGGTTGACTAATCACAAAAACAGTGGACCAGCTGACCAATCAGAGCAGATTGGGCTCTTCAGAAAGGTGGCCAAGAGCTCAGACAGTGGGGTCGTTGGCGATGAGCCAGGTCTGCTCAGAATCGATCACCGGCGATGGCCGCCCAATGCATTCTGGATCTTGGAGGGATTTTAATTGCTATTTGTTTGATTTAAAGGCTTATTCTGTACAGAACACATGTTGTGTGGCTGATGGTAGTCTCGCTTTGACAGACCCTCCTCCAAAGCGCGCTGAAGGAGGGTCTGGCTACTCCACATAGCATTCGGGGATGGGAGGAAAACGTGCTCTGGTTTAATGCCATTTCTTTAAACCAATCAGAATCGTCATGGGTGCTGCTAAGCTCAGCACAGAGCAGCTGCAAAATAGTTGTGCGAGAGTCTGCCTGGATTTACCCTGCAGAGATCTGAGGAGCAGTCAACAATAGTCTTTAAAATTCCAACACAAAGAAAGCGGAAGGAAACGGAAAATACATGCATCCGGCGGAATTTCCTGCGGCACCGCAGCAATCCCCGAAGTGTAGGTTGATGGTGACGTTTAGAAGTCAGAGAGACTAAATCCGTTCAGATTCCAGATCATCTACAGTCTGTTGTTTATTAACATCAGCAACCGATCGCACGTAGAGCATTTTGACAGCTACTCTGTCATAATACAAAAAAAACAACTTGAGACGGCATACAAGCTGATATATGGGTCTGATAACATTTTAGTGACCTAACAGGATGTATGTGTGTTTCTGTGACTTCCTGTTCAGCCTGAAGGCTGCTGGAAACTCCTATAAATTGTCCGATTGAACGCGGATTTTTGTCACCACCCACTGCTGCCGCTGCCATCCACTT
Source organism: Sander lucioperca (assembly GCF_008315115.2). Lineage (NCBI taxonomy): Eukaryota > Metazoa > Chordata > Actinopteri > Perciformes > Percidae > Sander > Sander lucioperca. The sequence goes on along the minus strand of NC_050175.1, from coordinate 42,832,799 downwards.
TACAGGCGAGACGCAGCTCATCTCGAACGTGCCGTGTTTCAGGCAGAGGAGCTGCAGCAATGGGCAGCATGAGAAACATAATATGTTTTTTGAACATCAAAGCATGTAAACCCATTGTAGTAGACCCCAACAGTACAAATATGACACTGAAAATGAGTATAGGGGCTCTTTAAAGCATAAGTGTGACCGTGTGTGAGTTCAAAAGACAGACTGGAGAAAAACAGGAGGATGCGCACACACAGGTTTCCAAGCTGAGTGATACAAGCCGCTAGTTTGTGCACCCTCACGTCAACATAGAGTCCAGAATGGATCCACAAGTCACGAGGGAGGTTGTGGTTGAGAAAAGAAATACACGTTACCTTTTAATCTGCAGGAATATCAATAACTTCAGACATAAAGTGAGTGCATCACACAGTTATCTAGAGAATCTTCTAGTTCATGTGCTGGTGATCAGTATGCCATAGTGAGTTTAGAAAAGGGTGAACTGATGTGAGAGGGCATGTATGCCTTTGCTGCCAAGTTGACAGTCTAGAGACACAACAGGAAGTCGGGGGAGAGCCATCGAAAGATGTTGACTGTGGTCTCTTTTAGGCCCCTCTTCTCATTTCTCACTTTGTACATCCTCGATTCCTTTCCTCACCTCCTCTCCTCTCCTCCTCTCCTGGCGTCTTAGTCCCTCCCACCTGAGATGCGAGCGGAGGAGGTGAGGAAGAGACACGAGGAGAGAGGAGTCGAGGCAACAAGCATTTAACAAAATGAGACATCCGTGCTTCGGAGCGTCACTTAATCATGGATTAAATATGACGTGTGGCACAGCGGCCATGGTTTGTATATTCCCGGCTCTTTCACACATCATGCCGAAAAGACTTCTGAAAAGGATACACCGGCGTATCCTCGTTCACGGCTCTGTTGGCAAGCGTCCTCATCTCCTTGAGATGCATTTTAGGAATTGAGACATCCTTCAAGATGACGCGCTTAGAGCAATTTCCAGGTAACAGGCAGAAGGATGGAGGAGATAAGGAAATGAGGAGGCACAAAATAGAGGAATGAGAAGAACCCTTGGGTTCTGACGTTACTGGTCCAAATCCAAATAGTCCAGTCCCAAAACTTTAATGTCAAACAAGTAGCTTGACAGGATGTACAGAAAAACACATTTGTTAGAAAATATTACAAATATAATATTTATATTTGTGAATGTGTGTCTATGTGTGTGGTTTCTGAAAAGGGAGACACAAAACATAATACAAAAAAACAGTCAATGTAAAGGAATAACTTGGTAGACTGGATTGATTTACTGCTATACACGGCGCTGCCACCAGGTGAAGCCATCAGACCACAATGGTGCCAGCTACCCACCCTAAATGATCCCACTTCAGATACAGCTGACAAGCTAAGAGCAAAGCAACCACTTATTGATCAAAGTAGGCAGCAATTAACAAAGTTATATGCATACAAATACATGCCTATGACCGTAAATACAACAACTATTGAAATATAGGCTCTAATAGATAGATAGAACTCTAGAAAAAAACTCTCCTGAACAGCTTCTTCATGAACTACACTAACAGAGAGAGACACTGAGAGACACTGAGAGACGGGACATACCATTGGGGGCGGAATAGTCCAAACTGTGTTGGCCTTCTCAACAGAGGTCCTGTTCTGAGCTTGTGTCTAGAAAAGATACAGCTACAGCTGGAAGTTACGCATATTTACGCAAAATCTAACATCATTTCATATTATAATTTTAATGTTTTTTTTTCCTCGGGAGAGTTTGATCCGGTTTGGTGCCTAAATTTAACGGTTCCCCTCTATAGTTACAACCCTGTTCTGACCTGGTTTTAACATCTGTCCTGAGTGATCTGATCACAAGTGGAAGTACAGATGTTTACATCTGGCATTAGAATGTCTCTCCTCAAGTGACCACTTGTGATCGGATCTCACTTTCCTGCTCTTTATTCAACTAAACACATTAATCATTTCTGTTTGTATATACGAAAAATAGACATTTGAATGGAAAGTCTTTTTTAAATCGTGTATGTTGGGCGTGTGCACATACATTTCTGTTGTTACTCTCACATAAATCATACATTATTACAGAAATGCGCGATGAATAATGAAAAGCGTGTGTGCGTGTGACTTCGGGACCGTCTACATTTAGCTGACGCTTTAATCCAAAGCGACTTCCAATAAGTACTTTCTACCATGAAGGTACAAAATCAGAACAGCAAGAATCACATTGAAGTACATTAACTTCAAACTACAAAGTGCCACATTTAAGTGTGTTTTTTCTAAAAAACAAAAAAGATAGCGTGGAAGAAAAAGATCTCTTATAGGTCCAATTTAGTGGCTGGTTCAGATGACTTTTATTAACTGCGCAGCGGAGACAGAAGTTCACAAGAAGCTGTACAAGTCTCTCTAACCAGAATGAGTTCTGGTCAGGGTTTTTATAGGAAACAACAGCCTCTGCTGGTTACTGGCAGCAGAGATCGGAGCTCGCTGAAATCATTTGGGAGTTGAGACCCCTCTTATCACTTTCCAACAGTTTAAATTTGGCATCATCTCACAATCATAACTCTTGAGAAGGCTGTTTATGTAATTCCTGCAATTGAGATTATAACTTCCTGACTGGACAAAAAATGTTTTGCCTTACAGGTTGGAATCATTTGTATAAATATGGATTCATATTCTTACAACACTTAAAACCATTTCCTTATTATGTGCTGTCTGCTAGAATGGCCACGGCCACACAGGCAGCAGGTGGTCCTGACAGCCGCAGCTGTCAGATGGGAACTGGCAGCCTTTTATAGACTGCCACTGACATTACCTCGACCCTACCACAGCACAAGGGAAATCTGAAATGTACTTAACCTAAACAATTATACAAACTACAACAAACACATAGACTACATTTCCCTACTGTTATTACTCTCAATTTACTTTGCATTGGGTTACCTTGTACAATCAAACATAGTTGGCCTGAACAACTTATCTAAGTTCGTAGGCCTACCAAGGCGTAGGAAACCAGAGTAGGCTTAATCACAAAACTGACCAGTAGCTCAGAAATCTAAACTGAAAATAGAGTGGGATCTGAATCCTAAAGTAGTATAGAAAGTAAAACTAGTTTAAAAAGGGAAAGTAAAATACCCTTGAGCCAGACGAGTTTTGTTCCCCAGCCAGATTGCCCATGTGGGTACCACATGTTAGTTTTGGGCTGCTCTCTGGGCCATTTTGCCCTGATATCCCACAGATTGAATCCTACTCAACATTTTTGAGTTTGTATCATTATAATGAGCAGGAAATAAATTCCATGTAGACATCTATTTGCAAACCAAATTCTAAAATAAGTAAAGAAATAAGCCAGCTGTGAGTTTGGTGACCAGCATAAGTGGTTTTACAATAAACTGAGCCATTGTTCAACTGTGAACCAATGCGATAAGACACATACAACCATTCTATTAACTGCAGCACGGTGGGAACAGGCTTCTATACAAATCTGCCTGACTGGTAAGACAGAAGTCTTTTTTCAAGTGGGAGATTTTTTATGTTGTGAGAAGAACCATTTAACAAACGGAAGCAAAGCAGACCCCTCCCAAAATGTCGAAGAATGGTAAGTCGATGTTTTATTTTGAAGGCGTTCAACGGAAGTCTAGTGTTAGCATTGGATTATGTGTGTGTGTGTGTGTGTGTGTGTGGGGTCTACAGACGGTGAGGGAGGGAGGAGTTGGGTGTTGCCTCAGCTCTGTCTCCAAACTGAAGTCAGGATTCCCAGTCGAGACTCAGCCCCGTTATACACGCCGCGACACCTGGCCTGCTGCCGCCGTTCTGTGAACTCTGCACCGAATACATTTGACTAACGTTAACCGACCACAATGGGAGTCGAAGGCTGCACCAAATGCATCAAGTACATGCTTTTTTTCTTCAACTTCATCTTCTGGGTAAGCAAGCCTTGGTCATTTAAAAAAAATGATTTTTCAATGTGTGTTCACTTCGGTGCGCAGCGCCGCCTCCTCTCGCTTGGTTAGCGGTGTTGGTTTGTTTAGGCTAGCCCGTTATGAATGAACGATGCTGGATAAACTAACAACACACATTACATCTCACGCATGTGGTACCTTTACCGTTATACCTCATGAATAACCGCGCGACAGCTATTTCATCACTAGGGGAGATTATGGTAATGGTAAAGGCATGTGTGGTAAATGTACGTAGCATATTACACACCCACGAGGTGGTGAATATCATAGAAAAATATGCAGCTAATATGCCCGGGTAGAGTCCTCCTAGCTAGGTTTTAAGTCAGCACTAAAATTAAACGGAGAAAGTAGCATTTTTGTATCCCCAAAATAACAACTTCGCGCGATAATTTTAATTTGTTGTGACATGAAACATACGGTTCAACCGTTTTGAATTACATTTAGGTCACTGACAGGCTCAAATACTATAGGCAACATCCGTAACGTCAGTTTGTAGCTCTAATTTTAGCCTACAGTGAAGCCGTAGATGTTGGGCGGCAGTGGAGACTGCCTCGCTTGGGTTTGGAGAATGGCTTTGTTTGGATTACATCCTCCACCTCATTTCGTGTGTGCGTGTGTGTGTGTGTGCGTGCGTGCGGAGGGGGGTACTCATGGTGGTTTCCATTTGGTGAGTCAAGGCCTTGTGTTGGGTGATGGATCATGGAAACATTTGTGGGTGTTTGAGTTTGTTCTCCAAACAGTTCCTTCGTTCGATCCCCATTTACTCATTCACGTTTTTCTTTCTTTAAAATTCAGCAGCCTGAATGAAAAAAGTGGCACTTTGTTTTCCTGTAATTTGTAAAGGGTGTTAAAACAGTGCAGGGGGCTTCATTGGTGGGGGCGTGGTGTTGTTGCTGAGACACTGAAATATGATCATGGAATTCCAGTTGGAGTAATTCATTTAAAGGCCAAAACACTGCACAACAGTTTACACTGACAAAGGATTTTACGGCAACTATTTTATTTTGCACTTACTGGCAATCGATAAGATGTCAACAGACGCTTGACTAAAAGCCAAAAAATGTAAAAGTGGCGCTAGTTGAAAAGTCAGAGGATCACCAAAACCAGTATGATTCATCCTCTGGGGACCATGAATGTCTGAATTAAATTCCAAAGCAATTCATTTAGGGGTGTTTTTTTGAGTCAGTGCAGAAATTCCGCAAACAAAAAAAAAAGAAAAAGATGATGACAATGAATGGTGAAAAGAGGAAGGAAAAGAGATGGTAATCAGTATTTTACACAACCCTAGAAATAGAGGGTTAGTTAGAAGTTCATTTTAAGAGCCAACTGTAATATCTTTGTTGGTCGATTGCATTCATTTAATGTGCGCTCTTCATATTAACTTTTTAAATTAAAGCAGGCGTGTTGCCCACTCATCTGTCACTTGGGTACAGATCACGCTTCCTGTTACAGCCTCTTTGCAGAGAAAATCTAGACACATTAGAGGATGTTAGTAGTGTAAGTGCAATAAACACCACAGGCTGACATGTTGCAGACAGGTCCCCCAGTTTAGAAGTAGCTTAATCAGCAAATAAGCATGTCTGTGTTGAGTGTTTTAAAGTGTTTGCAGTCAACATTTGTTCCATGTAACTTGCCATTTTTGCTTGATTATACAGCAGTAACGATTAATCCATTAGCAAAATTGTTGCAGATTATTGTTCCGAAGACTGACTAATCAATCGTATGATTGTGTCAGCTTTCATCTGTTTCTCAGCAGTATCAAATTGACATCAGAGTTCACCTACATATATGGAAAATGTTGTCATATTGGTGTTGGTGGACTCACACCTCGCCTACAGTTTGAGCCCAGGAAACCCAACAGGAAATGCTGAGAATAACGATCCACCATTGCCATTATCAATACTGGATGTCAACTAAAGTGCTGGCATGGAAAGGTTAGCAACAGGCTCTTTATTTCCCACTGCTGCACTTTTCCTCAGTCTAACTATTCAGGGACCAGAGAGTTAATAATTAAGCCACAGTGCTAACACTATCTAACAGATAACAGGCAGAAAGTCACAGCAGCAGCTTCAGCGCCCCATCTGTGTCTACACGAGATGCGTTTAGGTACGGTGTCCACTGTCCACGCAGGAAGAAAATCGCCCTTTCAAAGACACACTTTTCTTTTCATTCGTTTCATTCATTTTTTTTGACTTATTTCCTTCATTTTCCATCATGAAAGCGTGTCAGAACTAGGGCTGCACAATATATGGTATTTCTATCGTCATCGCAGTATCAACTGCACTTTGCACTTTGTTGTGTTTTAGCTGAATACTGAAAGCTGCAGAAGGCAGAACTGAGAACACTTCAATATCTGTTTATTTATCGCAAGTAATATCGTTATTGCGATATTTAACAACGTCAACACAAAGTTTCCTCATATGGTGCAGCCCTAGTCAGAACCCGTGTGTCAATTGCCAATGGCAATTGTTAGAGATACAAGCTCTTACCACTTATTTATGTTATGGTTTTATAACCCTTTCAGACAAGACCTTATGTAAAACCGATATGATAGTTTGGGTTAATAAAATGAGTGTCCTTATGCCTAATTTATACTTCTGCGGAAAGCTTCTGCAGGGCCCCAGAGATGGTTTGCGAGGCTCTCAGAGAGTGGAACGTAGCACGCACCGTAGCTAGCCTGGCTCCGCCCTCCTACGTACTTCCGCTCAATTTTCATTTTCCTTCAGTACTACGTCTGGGTTTGCGGTATATTCTTGGGTTTTCTCCGACCAAATATTTGGCGGGCCAATCAGCGAACAGAGGGAGTGGCTGAGAACGATGACGTTGCGGTCATGACGTGTGCTAGTTTGAGTTATAGTTCCGTAATGGCGGCGGAGAAAGATGCGGTCCGTTGTGGCAACGCTGCCGAATATCCAGAAGTTAAAGCCCGAGCAAGAACAATCTTTGCTGAGTTTGGTTGGTGGCCATGATGTTGTGGCCCTCCTCCCCACGGGGTTCGGGAACAGTTTGATTTTCCAGCTTGCTCTGTTAGCGGTTAAGGAGTTGGCTAAGGCTAACGCTAGCGATGGTAAGCCGATAGTTAATGTTGTCTCCCCTCTTGTGAGCCTGGTCCTACCAGACAGTACGTAGGAGGGCGGAGCCAGGCTCTGGGCAGATCCAATAGTTTTAAACTTCAACAAAGTACCCCCCTTCAAGGAAGTTAACACTTGTCAATGGCGAGTGGCCAGACTCTCTGTACAAATGAAATGGACCAGAGTCTGGTAGGACCAGGCTACACCGTAGCTGCCGCAGAAGTTTGATCGGACATCAGAGCCGGGAGGTGGGATTTCCGGATGGTTCTGGTCCCAACCGGGGGTTGATGCATAGACTGTAAGTGAAGCCAAAACATCTGGATCGCCCCCTGGTGGCTGGCTGCACGATAGGTCATAAATCCCGCTCCCTCCGTGTTAGTGCATGGGACAAAGGCCAAAACAAAAAAAATCAAAGTACACGTCACATACGTTTTTCCCCAATGATGGTTTCTGTCATTTAAGGTAGTTCTTATGTTCATTTTTCTGCTAAAATTGTTTTTTTATTAGTTATCTGATGCCATAAATAAACGGGCTGAAACATCATGACTGACAGCTGTGATTGACTCACGATTGGTCTGGCGGTTGTATAGGCGGGACTTTGACAGGAAATTGGGATGTGCCATCCATCTTATATATATATATATATATATATATATATATTTTTTTTTTTACAGTTCATGGTCCCAACTTAGGCTTTGTTTGCTACCTTTCTAGTTAGATTTGTTTTTGTTTAGTGTTGTTAGCCTTTGCCCGCCCCGTAGTGAAATCAAGCTCCATGTACTTTTCATATCACTTAAATAAATTCAATTGTCACTATAGTAAGTAATCTGTTTCTGTGGCTGCATGGAGAAGACAGGGCTTTCTCACGTTGTGTCTCGGCCACCCCTCCACAGGCCACAGCCCGGTCGCTGATGGCGCGAAGATGTTTACCGACAGGAACCAATCGTTTCGTAAATCGATTAAGTAGGCCTAAATAGTACCGGAGCAAACTCAGCTGATACCAGAGTGGGTATGGGACATCTCTAGGAAATACAGTGTTGTGCTTAAAAAACATTTTAATTTGGACTCTATAAATTGCTTTCTGGCCCTTTTTAACTTATATTTTTGGAAACTTCTGCTGCCGATGGATGAAGTTGTACTTCTACTCAACTGCAATGATGAAAAACCGAAAACAGGAGAGAAATAAATTTCCTGACTCTGTGTGCAAAATAGTCATTGTCCAGAAGTAACGCTTGGTAACGCTCCTGAAAAAGTGACTGTTAATGTGATTGTACATGCATTACAGCATCTCTTTGGCTCCTTCTTTCTTTTTAACACATATTCCACTTTAACCCTTTTAGCTTTATTGGCTGCTCTAAAGAGCCGGCCGTGAAAGGATCGTTTAGAGTGGACGGGTCCAGTTATTGTGAAGAAACACTTTGACTGTAATGTGCGGTCATTGAGCAGCCGGCCGCGGAGGCTGCCTCTTTAAAAAAGGAGACCTCCTGTTTCCATAAATCACACTGGACACTGAGAGGGTTAAGAGGCTACATGGGTGGGGGTGGGGGGGAGGGAAGCCTCTGTGTGGCGGTATAGGAGGCTTCTGGGAACTGCAGACAACACCCCAACCCCCCACTCCCCATCCTCCAGCATGCCCAGCATTCTACAACCCCTGTACTCTGGGCAACAGGCAGAAATAGACATTGCGGGGAGGGCGGGGGGCACTTCAGCTGTGCTGATCTCACTTTAGATGTTATTTGAAGCAATTTCTGAGTTTCCCTTCCGTGTTGAGAGTCATTAGGTATTCGGTTACAGCTGCAGTGACCTTTTTCTGGGTTGCAACACATTTAAACTTGCTTAATATTAGTCTTAGGGTTTTGCTCAGAATGAGCCTGATGCGCCTCCACTGTCAGTCACCAGCAGCTATGCCCTGTATGGTGACAGCAGCAGGCTGTAGGAAACCTCATGATGCTGGCCCATGTGTTTAGACAGTTTACTCGGTGTGGAACGTGTGACAACAAATGCAGTGGCTTAATGAGCAACAGGTGGTTTGATAATGTCTTTGCCATCTGTGGCCATAACTAATGTCAGCCACTGAAAACGGGGCAGGTAGCCTATTTTACGTGTTGTTCTATGTTAACACTATTGTAAGCCTGTGATACCTACCTAAGAGAAGTTCTAGTGTATGTCATAATTGTAGCATGTCCGCTTGCCTCTCAGTTTAGATTTCCTGACAAAAGGCCTCTTTAAATGACAGACATTTTGACTTGCTATATTTAGGGCTGTATCAATTCCAAATTTTGCTGCACAATTAATTGTCTCAGAAATAATTGCGGTTAACAATATAGAAAATTGTCTCTTTCAGTCCAATTTATAATAAATCCCAGGATACATATTTTGGTTATATCACTGTTATGTGACCCAGATAGTGTAAAAACACAAATAAACCACGGCTCTTCATTATCATAAAACATTGTTTTATTTTTATTTTTTTTAAGATAATTTTTTGGGCTTTTGTTTTTTAAGATTATTTTTTGGGCTTTTTTTTTTTTTTTTTTTAAGATTATTTTTTGGGCATTTTCCAACCGATCTATCCGGGCGCCCCAAAAATGAACATAAAATTGATAATTACCATCAACAGTCATACACCTTAGGACCTTAGCCAATGTTGGCAATTAATTACGGTTAAACAAAGAAACGGTGATACTTAAAAAATATTGCGGTTAGACAATTATGCAATAGTTGGAAAGCTCACTAACAACATTAATAATAGGTCTGTTCCTTTTTAAAAGGCCTAGTAAGCCATGCCAATGAACCAACACGCACTATACCAGGGTTCTGTTACCCACACGCCTAAATTAGCACGCTTTATTATTATAAATGTTGGGTAATCTGTTGTATATTTTCCTCAATTAATTGATTCGTTGTTTGGTCTATAAAATGTTTGTTTTTTTAAATGGCGAAAAATGGGGATCAGTGTTTCCCAAAGCCCAAGATGACGTCCTCAAATGTCTCGTTTTGTCCACAACTCAAAGATGTTCAATTTACTGTCACACAGGAGTGAAGACACTAGAAAATATTCACATTTAGGAAGCTGGAATCAGAGAAATCTTAAATTAAAAAAAATGAGTCTGTTACGTTATTTGACAGAACTCTATGAATGTGGCTGCTATTTCTGACAATTTGATAAGCACAAATGTATATTTTGCTTGAGTAAATGAAATCCCAATAAACCAAACTGCTTAAAACAATAGCATTAATATTAAAATACCACCGTTAAAATCACCGGGAGAGTCCGGTACAGCCTGACTCTGGACGCTAAAACTGAGATTTCAATCAGGAGAGACTTCGTTGCAGATATGCAAATATTTATTGTAAATAAGCATAATATGAAATGTACATAGTCTTTCGGGATTAGACTCCATCGTTACAAAATATTTAAAGGGGTAGAGAAGCCAAGACATATTCCCCCCGATGGAGCCTAGACACTCGTGATGGCGGAGAGGGAACCCAGAGACCAAACGAAGGACCTGTCTGCCGGAAAGGGACTCGGGTTGCCGTGGTCGACGATAATCGGAGGTGGAAGGGGAGGAGGAGGGCTGCACGTTAGCCTGAAAAGACTGCTGATAGCAATGAGAGAAGCCATTTAAAGCAGGATGTCATGCTGTGATTGGATCATGAATTTCGTGGCCAATTGTGGTTGGTTTACTGAAAAGTGAACGCCTCTTGAAGCTGAATAGTTTTAGGGAGAGATCGTGGTGATTGCAGTAATTTAGAAGGAATTCTTCCTGGAAGAATTTGTGCTGAGTTTCATTAGCGCTCATATTTAAGTTTATGTTCTTGTTGTTTGGCGCTGGTGATTTTCCTTTGGGGCTGGCTAAAACCACCTTTGGGGTGCCCCGAAAATTCCTCTATGCAGGAAAAACCCTGATAATGTGCAAAATAGTTGTTGTTTTTTTTAAATACAATGTGTCTGTGATCGCTAGGAGCCAAAATCGCAAAACCACGATCAAAATTCGATATGGCCCTAAGTTCCAATGGTTCTCTAAAAATTGGTCGGAACCAAATCTGTGGTTGATCCTTTGGAAAAGCTGCCAGTCCCTCTGACTCAAACATCCCACATACCGTATTTATAGCTCAAAGACCACCTCATGGATTTGTGATTAACTACTTTATTACTTTCTCTCACAAAACCAGCGGCCGGTAGAGTTTTATGGGTCACACCTCTTTGCGTGTCCTGTAGGCTGTAGCTGACCTGGGGCCAGGACTGTCCCCGGACCTCAGATACCAGTAGTCGCTGCTCCAGCCTCGGCCACATCTCAGGCTCACAAATCATGGATTTTAACCATGTTCTGTCTGGGTTCTCCCTCTGACTCATGATTTATATAAATACTGTAAATGAAAGCCTTTCAGAAATCATTTTAAATCTGGTTAAACCTTTATGCATTCCACTGACGAGTCAGTGGTAATTCACTGGTTGGGAGACGGGGAGTTCACTTAAAGTTAGTGAGTCATTCTGTGTGTGTGTGTGTGTGTGTGTTGAATTTCTACACTCTTGCCAGTTATGCTGTTGATCTGGTTGCTAGGCAGCCGCTGGCCTTAGCTCTGGAATGGACCTCACTAAAAGAGGAGGAGGATGGGGAGGGAGGGCCTGTTTTGGTTCAACATCTATTCACAGAAACTTGTGTGAGCTAGTTTAGTTTAGATATTCTCTTTGGCCACGTTCACTATTTTGGATGTATGGAAGTATGAGATTTATAAAATAGCCAAACCCCCATGTGGAGTCTGTTGTGTCCGCCAGTGTTTTATTTTACTTATTTTACTGTGTGAGGTATATGCTGTATATGTTATATTTAGGATTTCTTTGTCCCAGGCCGAACAAAAGGGCTCAGGAAGGCTTTTGGTCAATGTAAACCACCCAGAACAATACATCAACAAAGATACACATTGCAGTATGTGCAGGGTTTCCCCAAGGAAATTGGTGAGAAGAGGAAGTATGATAACAGATGAACAAAGCGTCTCCCAGACGTTTGCTGCTGTGTTTGCCTGGTTGCCTCTGCCTGCTTTTTGACATTTTTGGAAATACACTTAGTTGCTTTCTTACAGAGATTTAGATGAGAGGATTGATATCACTCTTGTGTCTGTATGCTAAATATGAAGCTATACATATATATATATATATTAGTGCTGTCAGTTAAACACATTATTAACAGCGTTAACACAAACCCATTTTAACGGTGTCAATTTTTTTATCGCGAGATTAACGTTCTTTTTGGCCTAGCAAACTTTGTAGTTTTTTTCACATGCTGTTGCAACAACTAGTAACGTTAGAAAAACTACAACACCACACCGGATCTAGTTAGACCGGAAACTAAACATCAGCACGCCCCACACAGTTGTTTGGGCTTGCGAGCCGGCCAAAGAGTAGTAGGCTAACGTTCGCTAACGTTACGTTTTGAGTGGATGGCGAGCGCGAGATGCCGATATGGATGCCAATAAGATTCTGAATGGAAAGTTTACGCTACAAGGCAAAGCCTCTTACTGGCATGGATGACTGTCCCCGGGAATGGTGGTCACCACATGAAGGGGAACACAGTGAAATGGCCCGCCTTGCTTAGCAAGTAAGTAGTTAGCAACACCGGCCACATCAGTACCTTCTGGAAGGTTGTTTTCACTCTCTGGGCATGTTGTACAAAAGAAGCGAGCTTCCCTGTTGTCTAAAAATGTCAACAGGCTTGTCTGTTTGAGTACCTGGCTCAAAGCAAAGAAGAAGTAGGCTTACCTTTTATTGCTAGCTGTTACTGTTCATTCTTTCTGAAATAAGAGGCTGGGTTGATGAGCCTCTGGTGAATAAAGAGCAGTAGCCTGACTGCTATGTTCAAAGCAAACTTGAGAAAAAGAAAGTATTAAGCCATGGTTTAACTGCACTATAGGCTGAGTCCTAGTTTCTCAGAAAGGGCTGTTGAAGGGGCTGTTTGTGTGACAAAGTATTTTTTCACCCTTTTATTGATGGACAGTGTTACATTGTGTGAGTGATTATTTGCTCCAAGTGAGAATGTTAGTTTGAAATAGAACACTACAGTATATGCCAATGTTGTTTTCAATAAAAAAAACATTTGCATAAAATGATGGGACAAAAAGAAATCAAGGGACATTTAGAATAGATAAAAATGTGCGATTAATTGCGAGTTAACTATGACATTAATGCGATTAATCGCGATTAAATATTTTAATCGTTTGACAGCACTAATATATATATATATAAAATGAACCCTTCAATTTATGTGTATATACACTGAAAAATGCCTGGCTGCATCCAAGCAGTGTTGCCAACTTGGTTGTCTGGATCAACGGAAGTGCATTTCCAGGATAAGCCAGACAAGCTTTGCCCCGTCACAACATGAACAACCTTTCAGCTAGCAAGCTAACGTTGGCAAAAAATGGCAAGTTTTGATGACTATTTCAATCACGCAATACGGCAGGCCTGCTTGGTTCTTTTGGTTGTAAAGATTTACAAAGAATACTGTATGTTGATACCATTTACTCTCTTACCGTTCCTACCGGATTACTATGAACAACAACAACAACAAGTTAGTTACAATACGGCGATACACTGGTAAGAGCAAATGAGGTTTAACCATGTATCCAGCTAATTTAAATAGCTCACGTTACTGTGTTGTGTCAACAGTTATCTTCATTCATGCGGTGTTTTCTTTTGCGGGGTGCAAATGTTCCACCAAAACAAGTTTCTTCCCGATACTATTTTGACCCGGACGCAGCGAGCCACCGTCGCTGCGTCCGGAGCTTAGCAGGGTTGGGTACCGTTTGGATTTTTACGATTCCGATGCCGAACCGGTACTTTTAAAACGATTCCGATTCCTAAACCGATTCTTGAAAAACTGAAAGATGTCACCTAACACATAACTACAATAATTTAACAAATAACAGTTACACTAACAAGTAACAACAAAATAAATGTTGTTGAGTTGGTATGCCAACCAGCTTCAATCTTCAGCAGTTCTTTTGCAGAAAAATGACCATATTTGCTTCTCTGGCAAGATACGACACCTCTCCTGATGTATGGCATGTCCTGCACAGAAGAAAACTCTCTCAGATGGTGTCAAAGAGGCCTGTACACACAGCTATGAGTTTGAAAGGGCAGACAATTTGGGGAGGCTGTCCCGCCTCCCCCACCACCAGGCTACAGGGTCTTGTCCTGAACAATAGACTAGCAGAGCAAGTGTCCGTTTTGGTGAGCCCAGAGGGAAAATATGGCATTTTAAAAGTAGCCTACATTTACGATAGCTAGCTAACGGAGGATCTAGACTACAGAGAAAGTATGATATTTTTACGTCCGTTTCGGAGCGTGTACAAAAAGCCGTCTATCAGCACAGCAGTGATTGTAGAGTGCATGTCGGAGAATAGCGCGGACACGCGCTTCACACCGCGAGCGGGCACGTGCGCCACTCAGCAGAAAAGGGAGAAAGCGACAGGGAAAATATTTCAGTCAGAACCGAAATTTGCGTTTTAATCCGGTCCGAATACTACAGTTTGCGTAGTGGAACCGGGTTTCGGTACCCAACCCTAGAGCTCAGCGCCGCCCAAGACGATTGTGATTGGTTTAAAGAAATGCAAACAACCCAGAGCATTTGTTTTCTCCTCTCCAAGAATGCATCTGTGGTGTACAGACCTTACTCCACAGCGCTGTGGAAATGGGTCTGGCGATGCCAGGCTACCAACTTGGCCACTTTTTTGCTATATCTAGCGACTTTTCAGACCAGCTTAGTGACTTTATTTCTAAACGCTGCCATTTAGACCATCAGGGAAAAGGCGAAAAACATATATTGTAAGTCATCCCTTGCATGCTGCTCAGAGTAGAGAGTAGTCGCAGTCCACGGCTCTACTGCCAACAGCACGGGTCTCTTCCTCTCCTCTTGCGCTGTGCTCAGTACTTTAGTTGTCAACATTGTTTACAAGAGATTGATGCCTTTAGTTCACCGAAACATGTTTCTGAAAACATTTTAAGCGAGAAATAGGCCATGCAGTTGCTGAATCTGTCTTCATTTCAGATCGACAAAGGTCAGTTTAAAAGATTTTCGTCAGATTTTGAGAGGCTTAGTCACGCTCATACCACTTGCCGTTTCCGGTGAGTCCCGACTGCCCTGTCTCCGACTGAACACGTCAGGTCGGCCAAAATGAAGGACGACGGCTCCTCCAACGGACGACGGCACGGAACACACCGAACAGACTCGAGTCACTGACCTCGCCAGACTGTCCAACGGCTGATTATCTGCCCGGTGTGTAGCTGCCTTTAAGCATACAGACATGAGAGTGATCTCTTTTTTTTTTTATTATTATTTTTTGGGCATTTTAGGCCTTTAATATACAAGGCAGCTGAAGACATGAAAGGGGAGAGAGAGGGGGAATGACATGCAGCAAAGGGCTGCAGGTCGGAGTCGAACCCACGGCCGCTGCATCGTGGAGTAAATAGTCTATATATGGGCACCCGCTCTACCAACTGAGCTATCTGGGCACCTCTATCTTTGTCTACCTTTCGACAAGAAAGTGCATGAACATATTTCACAATCTTTCCTAATCTTTTTTTTTTCTTCCATTAAGGCTAAGGTCTTTGCAAATACCTTGAACTGTGACATTTCCCTTGATACTTTTGCCCCTTTTCGATCAGAACACAAGACGTATTAAGAGTTTGCTTGCAAAACGTAATGTGCAAAATAACGTTTTTTTTCTCAATTACATTGTGTTTGTGATCGTTAGGGGCCGAAATCGCGATCAGAATTCCATTGATTGACAGATGGATGGATAGATAGATCTAGTCTTTATTGTCCAATGGGGAAAATAGTTTTCACTGTCATACATACACATTACATGTCATTTTAGCTGATGCTTTTATCCAAAGCAACTTACAGTTGCTATATATGTCAGAGGCCACACACCTCTGGAGCAACTAGGAGTTAAGTGACTTGCTCAGGTACACATTGGTTGATGTATCACAGTGGGAATCAAACCCAGGTCTCCCACACGAAAGGCATGTGTCACATCCACTGCGCCATCACCACCCACCACTAGACACCTTCACCCCAAACACCCTATAATGCACAGTTCCCTCCAGTCCGTTCTACTGGCACCCCTGGTGGGCGGCATATACAACATATACGTAGGTAACGCAGCCCTATACTGAACTGAAGAAACTGCATGTGTTGTGTGTTGCAGCTTGCAGGAGGTGTTATCCTGGGCGTGGCCCTGTGGTTGAGACACGAACCCAAGACCAGCAACCTGCTGGATGTGAAATTTGATGGAGCCCATCCCCCCAGCACCTTCTACATCAGTACGTATCTCATCTGTACCATCTCCACTCTCTGCCTCTGTCTCCGGCTTCCCGCTGTGACTTTGTCTTGTGAAAAATGTCTTTCTCAATCCTGTGGACACAGTTCAGTAATAGAGCAGCATGTGGCATGAAAAAACGCCTCTGTTGCCACACTCAACCTAGTTCCCAGCTGAATGACGCTCAGAAAATGCTGGCGTTTCTGACGTTTCTGCTCATTTGCATTATTTCCACACGACGGCACTGCCCTTTGTCCACTAACCAGGCCCAATTACACGTTACCCAGTTATTCAAATGGAAAGGCTCTCCTATGTTATTTAGTCTTTTAATTATTCTCGTTAGACTCATTTTGCTTTATGGATTAAAAGGAAAGCCCTAAATTCTGTCTTAGTCTGTTATAAAAAAAAAAAGAAGAGAAAAGCTGCATGGAAACCGAACTGAAAATGAAAACTCATATTGTACAAACAACATATTCTATTTCATTCTTTTTTACTGATAAACATAGACACTAAAACACGTGGGGCTATGTTTAAAATAGCACAAAATACCGTACACGTCCATATTAGGGAGTTCAGACCACAGCATGTGACATTGGCCTACATTTCAAAATGCAAGTTTACATTTAATATATTCTGGCAGGTTATTTGATCACCATGAATGTCAAAGCCAAGTAAACTTAGGGATGTTAATGATTACATTTTAACCGTTAACCGGCAATAAGATTTTCGACCGATGAATCAGTTAAACAGTTAGAAACAATATTTTTAAAATAAAAAATAAAAAAAGTTATTAAAACAACTTTTTTGCCTGATAAAAGAAATATAGGCAATACAATCTATTTGCTAAACTGAACTGTAGTTAAGTTGCTAGCAGTGATGGAGTACTCGAGTCCTGGACGAGTCCGACTCCAGTCTCTATTCTCTGGTCTCGTGACTTGACTTGGACTCGCGGACTGATGACTTGGACTTGGACTCGGACATGAGGATATATAAAACCGGACTTGAGCATTCATGAAAAAGGACTCAGACATTGGATGACGTTTCTGACTAAATAGGTTATAAAAATGTGATCTAAGACGTTACCCTTTTCCTGTTTCCGGCTCCGAGACCGCTGGGGAGATGTTCCATCCAGGGCTGATGTTCTTTTGGGGGTAACCCCCTTTACTTCACCAACAGTACTAACACAAGATGAAGCCACCATGTCTTGAGAAGCTTCTTGTTTATTGTTAACTGTTAACTCACTTTACATCGTCTTTTTTCTCGCGCTTTTTCCTCTCATGGCCGTTACAGACCAACCAGACGGCCGACCCTCGGCAGAAAAGGCAGTTAGACTGATCAGTCTCCCCGAGTTGGTCAAAAAAGTGTCTCGGAACACACCAAAGCGACGAGACGTAATACGTCTCCATAACAGCAGGCAGCGCTAATCTGTATTGTTGCCCAAAAAATGAAAACCGGCAGCTGATTGGATGAACGCGTCACGTGGGTCTGGCTGCTGCTTCCGGATCTTGGATTTTTTAACTGGCCATTAATGGCGACGCATTCAGAATATGATCTCATATTGTACTAAAATAGTTCACCGAAACGTGTTTCTGAAAACATTTTAAGCGAGAAATAGGCCGTGCAGTTGCTGAATCTGTCTTCAATTCAGATCGACAAAGGTCAGTTTAAAAGATTTTCGTCAGCTTTTGAGAGGCTCATCCGCTCGCCATTTCCAGGTGAGTCCCGACTGCCCTGTCTCCGACTGAGCATGTCAGGTCGGCCAAAATGAAGGCCGACGGCTCCTCCAACGGACGACGGCACAGAACACACCGAACAGACTCGACTTGGACTCGAACACTGGGGACTCGAGATGCGACTCGGGCTCGACTCGGACTCTTCTTTGGTGACTCGGACTTGGACTCGGACTCGACCACTGGGGACTCGAGACTCGACCCAAACTCAACAGTTGGTGACTCGACTACAACACTGGTTGCTAGCGCTAACTTTGCACAAGCAAGCTGCGTTTTAAGCTGCACCTTTTTTCTGCTCATGGCTCTCTGCTGGACGGCGCTCACGACAGAGAGCTACGCGACACGCGACACATGGCTCTGTATCGATGAGGACCGGCGGGTTGAAATCGGCCGTGCTACACACAGAGTATGCCAGGCAGACACACAGCCTACAACCTCACAGGGTGACGCGGTGGAGACAGGCTCGGAAATGCACACCACGGATCGCTGTGGACTTGTGTCGGTCATGCAAGCGTAAAAATTCCAGGACTGGAGCGCCCCGGTAGCTCAGTTGGTAGAGCGTGCGACGCAGAGGCCCAGGGTTCTGATCTGATCTGCGGCAAATTCCCCCCTCTCTCTCCCCTTTCATATCTAAGCTGTCCTCATGATTAAAGGCAGAAATGCCCGAATTTCAGGACACTGGTTGCATGTGTCCACGACAACGCACAGAACATCGTTGCCGCGCGACCGGTACAAGTCCGCAGCTGTCCACAGAACGCAGAGTGTGTCGGTTAATGATCGGTTAACTCTAGGGGAGAGCCGGGACAGTTGAAACAGCATGGGGGGGCGGATGAAACATGCAGTTTAAGCCATTTAAACTTCCCACAACTTCAATATTTTACTACATATCATGAATGGTACTCCCAAAAGGTGTTATTTTAGATAGATTGTTGCTGGGCTATACGTCTTCGTGAATGTCTGTTAACATCTAATCGCCGTCATCATGAAGCGGTTATTGAAATATCATGCACTGTGGATGATTCTGGCATTTTTATAGCTAGAACAGTAAGTTTTCCCATTTATAAACTTATAAATGTTTCTATTGTGGAAAATGTCGTTTCACTAGGTTTTTACGTGGGTTAGGTCACTGCACATCCAAATAAGTGCCCTTAACGACCCACAGCCCATCAGTCTCCATTGGATAACATCGACCCCCTACCTGGTGGGCTCAAATATATTTTCATCTTTCTAAAACTGCTTTTCCATGTCTCACCTCCATAAATTATTGTATAAACACAGATATTTGTGCATTTACTTAAAATACATGGAGTTACAGCCAGGTCAGGATGGTTGAAACAGCTGTTTCAATCGTCCCGACATAGATATATGCCATTATAGCTTGTTTTGCTTTCCATGTAAACAAGCATGCAATATGAAAGTCTGGGATTGTGGAGAACACTAAATGGTCTACTGAATAAGAATGTAGTCGAACCTTTAAATGAAAAACACTCATTAATGACACCGCTAATGAAGTTTACTTTGGACCATCAAAACTCGTTTATGGCCTGTAACTCTGTGATAAAAGGAAATAACAGGAAGGCATTTGGCTGTTAGAAGGAGGTTAACATGCTCTATGTTTTGACCTAAGGAAGTCTGTCTATCATCATTGCACTCAGAGAAAACTGGAATGTTTCATCCGTCCCGCGTTTCAATCGTCCCGGCTCTCTTAAAGAAAGAGTCCAGCCGTATCATGAAACCAGTGTTGGCTGCCTTGCTGCCTTTCTAATGTTATCAAATACATTATCAGTCACATCCATTTCTATGATGTGCTGCAATGACTAACAGTAGGTGGTATACAGTATGTGATAGGTCCACATTAACTATTAATGGCCAGAATAAGTGGACGATTAAGATGAATGTGATAGTCATTATCAATAAGTTGAAGATAATAGGTGGCTTTTATAAAACCTTTTTGTAAATCATCACCATACACATCAACTACATGACAGGGTTTTTCCTGACTCAGGGGGGGAGGGCTACGCACGGCAGTAAGCATGATCGGTCCGTGTACAGTTAAGGCAGTAAGTCTGTGTTACCTTTTTTTGATAGAAATCTATTCATTTTCAAGTCAATTTGATAAACAAAAGCATATACTATGCTTGAGTAAATAAAACCCCAATTAACAACGGGTTATTAAAAAAAATAATATCAATATTAAATAAATCACCAGGAGAGTCCGGTATACAGCCTGACTCTGAAGATAAAACTTATATTAGCTCTTATATTCAAATTCATGTTCTGCTTTTCCAGTGGTTGTTTGGTACATTGCTCCTAAACACATTTGGAGAGGATTTGATTTGCTATTTTTTATTCTCAATTCTCGTCATTTTGGTGCTGGTGATTTTCCTTTGGGGCCGGCTAAAGCCTCTTTGGGGGGGGGGCGCCAAAAATTCCTCTACGCAGGAAAACCCCTGCGTGATAGTAAAGAATTGTGACCACTAATTTTCCCATTTCCGTTCAACGAAGTGAGCACAACAGAGCAGATGAAATGTACGCAGATATTTCTGCTCTGTCCCGCTAAAACAGATTTTTGAACTGGAAATCTGGGCTTTACTGTGCCATCTGGTGGTGACGGTCCATAGCTGTATGAGATTATTATTATTTATTTTTTTAAATAAGCGTTACAATGACAGCCTCCCAAGTGGTGAATGGGAAGAAAATATTAACTCTCAGTAATGTTTTAGTCTTGTTGCATTGCACGTTTCACCTCTAATAGTCCTTCACAGAGGTCGAAAAATCACTTTCGACACAACAACACTTATTAGTATTCTCGGTTGTCCCCTGGGACCAATCGGAGCCGAACAGGCCTAAAACCCACCAGGAGATACAGATAATGAAATTTAGGCAGAAGAAGAACAAACAACTTGCATATGTAACACATTTAGCTCATATTCACAATTTTCCAGTCTCTGTACCATTTTTTTTTTTAATGTTTTTGTTTGAGCCATGTGTGGTGGAAAGTGGGCAGCCATGATGGACCAGGCACTGAAACAACTGCTAGTTTCTAGAGAGCTTTGTTCGCCATTTATGTTCTGATCGCTTGTTCTGATCCACAAAGTTCAGGATCAACCAATCAGATCCTTTTTATTTTTTTTATTTTATAATATTGATCCTTCTGAACCGAACAGTAGGGTTGCAAATAACAATTTTCTTTGATTATCAAATTATCCAGCACATGTTTTGTGATTATTCAATTCATTGCTTAGTCTACAACATGTCAGAAAACAGGGAAAAGGGCAGAATGTCAGAATGTGTCTTCACGTTGCTTGGTTTGTGCGGCCAACAGTTCAAAGCCCAAAGAAGGTTTTCCGTGATATAAAACAGAGGAAAGCAGCAAATCCTTAGATTAGAATCCTTCGATTAATCCGCTTATTGTTTCAGAGTCCAGTCAATCATAGCATTGTTTCACACACACACACACACACACACACACACACACACACACACACACACACACACACACACACACACAATACAGTACAGTACAGTACAGCACGGGGTGTGTATGGCTGGCCCTCAGTTACCTGGGCGTGAGAATGGTAAAGTGGTGTGAACTGTGTTAACGATGGAGCGAGGCCCGGCCGCCTCGCCCACATCACCAGCGACTTGTGACCAGGACTAACAGACGACACACCGCTCATCATATGACTCTGTTAAAAGATAGCCCCACCCCACACACACACACACACACACACACACACACACACACACACACAGTCACTCCCTCCTGACTGCATCAACAACCTGAGTCATCTGCCTTGTGAAGAACAAGAGGGAGAAGAGAGCTGAAAGGGAAGATGATAGCAACATGCAGAATCACAAACATAAATGTGAGGGTCTCCTATCTCTAGGATTAGGCATCGAGAACCGGTTTCCAACTTGGAACCGTTTCAAAAAGTTGTCATTCCATTGGAATCGTTTGGAAAATTTCGTTTTGAATGCGACCGTCCGGTTCCATATTCAACACACGCAGGTTTGGGTTTCCGTAGCGGCCGGCGTACTTCCAGCAGGCGCTCGTTGCGTTGCAGCCACGGAGCACAGTAAGCAGCGCTCTAAAGTGTGGCTTTTTATTTTACGTTGAAAAAGCCCAGTAAAACTGGAAATCACCCCTGAATCCAAATTAAATGAAAGAATGTCCCTCTACCTGTGAAATAAGCACGTGGCCCGTTTCAACTCCACCCCTCAAAAAAACTGCAATCGAGAATCGATTAAGAAACGTAATTGAAAGGAAGAATCGGAATTGGAATCTGGTAATTGTTCTATCTCCATCTAAAATACAGCTACAGAAAAACATGGAGGGTGTGCTTTCTCCGTTTCTCTGAGGCAGCATAGCTGTGGTTGTTCAGTGAAAAACGGCTCACCAGTCAAAGAGGAACTACTTAGGGACTTTCTCTTGAACAGCCTCAATGATTGCATCCTTCCCATTACATAAAGCCTCCCTCTCATTCCCGAGGAGGGGAGAAAAAGCCTCATCGGTATAGGAAAAAATTCCTCACTGGCCCTCCCTTCTCCTCCTCCTCCTCCTCCTCCTCACCGGCCCCACCCTCTTCCCCCCTCCCTCCGCTGTGAAAGTTTTCCTCTCCTTCACTCCGCCTGGTTTCTTTTTCCACTGTCGCTCCCCCCTCACTTTGCCCATCTGGTTGTGGTTAGTGTTTTGAGTCGCGCTGTCTCACTTCTCCTTATTTTTCCTTTAGTGCTTCCCTCCGTCTATCTCTGTCTGCCTCTTTTTTCCCCTCCCCCTCCCCTCCTGTTTTCATCCCCTGCTGCCAGGAACGTTTCAATATGGAGTCCTACATCTGCTCTCCTTTCTCTCACCCCTACCCGCTCACAGACACAGTAACCCAATGGCAGGCCGCCTCTTGCCTTTCTACAGAATTAAACGTACACTGAGTTTCTCAGTTAATAGACAGGTCCATTTTTAGGGAAGTCTCTTCTCTAAACTACCCAAACCTAAAAACAACAGAAATGAACGGGTCTATAGCTGAAAAATCAGTTGGAAGTGAAGTAAGTGCTTTGAAAAAATGTGATGTCTTAGTTCCTGTTAAGTCATTTTGTTTTCCAGTTACATCAGTTTTCTCAGTAAAGCAAGAGTAGCAAAGGAGATGAAAGGTCAGTTCCTTCCAGGTTACGTAATTATTAAAGCTTCTGTGGCATAGTTAGCAAGTGTCATGAGCATGGTAGTTGGAACTAAGAGGACAGGCGCACGTGTACTGAGAGGTTTATGCGTCGACGCAGAGGGCCAGGGTTCAAATCCGACCTGTGACGATTTCTTGCATGTCTTCCCCTTTTTCACCTAGCTGTCCTGCCGAAATTAAAGCCTGAAGAGGCCCCAAAAAAAAAAATTTAATAAAAAAAAAAAAAAAAAAAAAGAAAAGAAATGCTTCCGTTTTTATCAGAGAACAGACCTATGATCTATATCTCAGTCACATGTCTGAAAAACCGATACCAAGCCTCAATCGTTATGTAACTGTTTTTAAACTTAAATGAAGGGTTTTGGTGCGTTAATACCAATGCAGTGCATTCTGCTTATGCAAATAAGCTCAGAATGTATCTTGCAGGGAAACTACAGTCATGTGAACAAATTAGGATACCCATGCTAAAGTTGACTGAAAAGAGGAATAAAAATAACATCTTTAGGAAATTGATGAATTAAAAAAATTAGGAAAAATCCAATCTTTAAGGACACCAATTTTCTTTGTGAATGAATAATGTATCATAAATAAATAAATGTTCTTCCTTAAAATACAGGGGGCATAAGTAAGTACACCCCTATGTTAAATTCCCATAGAGGCAGGCAGATTTTTATTTTTAAAGGCCAGTTATTTCTAGGGCTGCCACCTCTTAGTCGAGTAGTCGACTAATCGGTCGTTTTGGTCTTAGTCGACTAAGATTTCTTTAGTTTAGCTTAATTACTCATTTCCAAGAAACTTATGAGCACATTTCTGGTAAACACAAGATTTAAAGTGGTGCTTTTGCAGGATTAATTGTGGAGAAAGTCAGTTTTACAGATGGTTCATTAACTACATTTATATTGTGCTTTTCTAGTCTTAATCACCTCTCAAAGAGCACAGCTCTGTCGATTACATCAACTAATCGATTAATCGACAAAATCATATAAGTGTTAGTCAACTAAGAATTTCTTTAGTCGAGGACAGCCCTAGTTATTTCATGGATCCAGGATACTATGCATCCTGATAAAGTTCCCTTGGCCTTTGGAATTAAAATAGCCCCACATCATCACATACCCTTCACCATACCTAGAGATTGGCATGGTTTTATTTCAGTTAGCCTAATAGCTGGTTTGATTTGCATTGAGAGATGATTTTATGGAAAGTAGCCCATGCCAATCTCTAGGTATGGTGAAGGGTATATTTTACTCACCAAAGTAATCGCTTAGATCTTTGAAGGCAGCAATATGGCTGAAAGTCCAACGGTGCAAGAAACACGATCAAGTCACACACTCAAATATTTATTTTGAAGAGGAAACAAAGACAAATGGTAAAACTGTCTGCCGTAAACATCCATCACAGTTTACTGGGGCTGTCGCTTTGGATTCAAAATATTTGCTCTGTAATCATGTATTCAAATTGAAATGTCTCAGTGTATAACAGAAGTGCACCAGGCTGTGCCTTGTTCTCCAGTGGTGTTACAATTCCCCAAATTCTTTTTAAACCTCCATTGTGTAATTTTTGGAGTTTATTCTTAGCAAAAAAAAACCTTTGTTCTTTCACAAATATGTGCTCATTCATGTGTAATGACTTCCACCAACTAATCAAAGTATTCTCTTAAGCATAGAATCTGACATTTAGAATCATTCGGAATACATATGAGCGAGTCGCTCAAATGACGGCCGCCATGTTGCGCCTCCATCTTTAAAATACATTAGCCAAAGAGGGACAACACCACCGCCTTTCGCGCTTTTCACTCATTGGCACTGACTGTGACGAATGCCAGGCAGGGAGGGGGAGAAGATTACTTGCGATTTGAAAGCCTGTTTAAAAAGGATTGCGCCTATTCTCGATGACATGTAACGGAGTCGCCAAGGAAGTTAAAAAGAGAATTAAAATGACAACGCGACAGGCAAAGCAACAAGACCAAAGTTAATATTGGAGCGGCTTTTCCAAGACGGAAAGAGCTCATAAGGAGCAAGGATTTTAAAAAGGGACGCCGAAGTTGCCTGCTTTCCTCTCGACAGGTAATTCTGCCTATTTGTGTAAAATTAAAGTTTTATAGTTGCTACTTGCTTGGCTAACTATAGCATGGTTGTGCATAACGCTAGAACGACGTCTATGATACTTTTCCTCGCGTCAATGATGAAAAAGGATTGTCTACCTTGTAACATAAACGTCATCATATGTGTCGTGATTTCCCTGGCAGCTCACGTCATGTTCAGTTGTACACAGACTAGCTACAGCTAGAACAGCTGCGTGTAAACAATGGAGATACTAAGAGCTAATTTCGGTTGCATTGACATTGTTCATACTGCTCAGAGAAATATATTAAAAACTAGTAATATTCAGTTGGTTGTCATATACAATTTCACTGCTAGATGGGAGAAATTCTTACACAATGTAGCTTTAAGTTAACTCCACCGAAAATGGAGTTATGGTACTGTGTACACCTCCCTTACAGTCAGGCACCAGTGATGCTGAAAATGGAACATTTTACTTTAACATTTTGATATTTTAGATTACGCTACGTGGGTTACTTTCAAATTCGACTCAATTTGATTGCCCATTTCATTCGATTCATTATCGATTCAATCAGGGATATTTCAGTTACTATACCAATTTTGCTTGGATATGAAAGAAATTATCAGAGAACTAATGCTGTAAATTGTAAAAAGGAACCCTCTAACCTGCTGCATTATTAAAAATATTAATGTTGACGTTAAGAATTGACCCCAAAGCAGTTACATAGAGACAGAAAAAGTGCTTTCTTTATTGCAGAGGGTTTGATGCAGAGACAGTATACCTAAAGCCATACATCTGTGAAATAGGCCATGGCAGCTTTTCCCTAGCCAAAATTTCACCTAACTTCGGAGTGCCATCTAGCGTGACATGGGTTCCTTAGATCATCTACTTTCATACGATACCAATATCTTCACTCTAGCTTCAAAACAGAGCCTCTTAGAAAAAATTGATTTTTAATATTTTTTGAATCGATATCAGATCATTCAAAGGAAGATCATTTTTTTGAAACCCAGCCCTAGATGACAGACATTTCTTGGTTTAACTTTGGCCTACCATACTTGCCGTAGTTGTGCTAGTGCGCTGTCTTTTTAATTTATTCAACAAATAAAGTCATTCAGTTTAAATAAGTCACAATACTAGAGCTTGGGATTGTAATTTCTAAGGTTGTAACTGTGGTAACTACACATTTTAAGTTGATTATGTTAAGTTGAAATACTGAGTTAATGATTAATGAGTTCATGATAGAAGATCAATGAAAGTCATTTAATTAGATTATGGGTTTGATAGTAGAGCCGCAGTCTACAGTGGTGCACTGTACGGAGTAAAATGAAAGCTGCTAAATGGTTGTGATCCGTCACGTTTCAGACGCGACCACATTCTGCGAGGTCATTTACACAGTAGAGCTGGGCGATATGGAGAAAATCAAATATCGCGATATTTTTGACCAAATACCTCAATATCGATATTGTGGCGATATTGTAGGGTTGACAATTGGTGCTTTCACAAAATATGCACACAATGAGATTTTTGATAAATAATCATCAGTTATGTTGATATAATTACTATGTGGGTAAAGGCAAATAAACAGCTAGAACAGTCTCGTGTGTTCAGAAAATGACAGCACTTTACTGTAATGCAGCCTTTTAAACCAGGAAAAGATAACACAACCTGTGTCATATCAGGATATTACGATATCCAAAATTGAAGACGATATCTAGCCTCATATATCAATATAATATTTACATATTGCCCAGCCCTATTATACAGCCATGTTACTGTTACTGTTCAGGCAGAGAGTGGGTAATCCAAGCAGAACCAAACAGAAACTTTATCTTTCTAAGAGTTATCTTTCACGTACAGCCTCAGGAAGTTATTACTTAAACCACTCGACTCACTTTCCTTTTCGGCAGCGAACCACATGGTCACTGACTTGTCAAGACGTGCTGTCACTGGGACACCTCAGGTGATTTCCAGAAGAGTTAACATGAAACCAACATGACACACCCTAGTATTTGACGCATGGCATAGGGATATTCACATGTCTGGTGGTTTACGGTACCAGCTCACAAAAATAGAATCAGAGTCAGAGGACTATCCCCTCTTCCCAAGCAGGTGGGCTTTATTTGGAATATTATAGGTCTAGGAAAGGATTTCAACTTTAAATGTACGTAGCTAACTGTTATTTCCACTCATGAGCCACAGTTGTACTCCACATGTTAATATGCTGTTCTTTACGCAAACCGGACTATAGCTTCCCAACATTAAACCACAGATTCATATTTCTAGAGCCACAGCTAGGCCTGTTATAACTATCTATTTGAAAAAGGAAAGCAAACAGTCTTGTTATAATGTCAAGTGTTGATGGAGATATAAAAATGAACCACAGATGTGATTATTGATGTGCCAAAACTAAATGGAAGAAAAATACAGTCATGTCTATGGATGATATTATTGGTTTTTAAAGCTGCGTTTTATAGTGTTGCGTTTAAAGTCAGACAGCTGCTGGGTTGTGATTCAAGATAGAGCAGTACATAGCAGAATATCAAACAACATCATGTCCCCACGGACATTATGTTGTTTGTTAGGTCTGATAGGTCCAGAAAGTCATGTTTTGTTGTCAGCTATTTGGTGCCAGGTAGGTAGCGTACAGTGAGTTTATTACAGTTTTTTATTTTTTGGCTGAAAGACAAAGGTAACTAGAAAGGCCCTCAGAGAGCGCAGACCTCAGCCACGGCCATGCCCTATCTCACAATGTTAAAGTGAAAAGTAATTTGTGTACCCGCCCCATGATTCGGAGCCACTCTAAAATGTAATGCGTTCTTCTTTGGCCCATGCTACACTCTTCCACCAAGTTTCATGAACCCCAGGCCAGTAGTTCTTCCGTAATCCTGCAGACAGACAGACGGACAAACAAACAAACCGAACCGAAAACAAAACCTCGTAGAGTGGAGTTTGTGGGCAAGAAATCTTCAAGAGGCTAGAGGCTCTGTAGAGTGGCAACCATGCTTCACATTACACATTAATCCATTGGTAATACCAAATAGAAAATGAACTGCTTTTGGGAGCAGGAACAAAGAAAACCAGTCATCACAATACAGCATAACACTTTTTTTTAAACTAAATAAGTAATGTGAACAAACATTACAGTAAATTAAAAAGGTTAGAATGCATTGGTTTAACAAAAATCATCCAATTTCACACATAATTCTTCCAAAGCTATGGGGACTTGGGCACCTGACGTCGTCATACTCAGATTCTAGTCAGAATATGAGTCTGATACTGCTCCATTGGGCTGTGATTATGGGGCGTGTTTCAACCGAACAAGGAAAGAAAATGCCTCTGCACTCAATTGGATAGACCTTCAACCAATCAGAGCAACGGAGACAGACGTCACAGAAGCTGCAAGTCAAAGACAGGCTTCGACAGAGCAAAGGCAGAGGCGGCAGTTTCCGTGTCGTGCGGACGGGTGTGGCAATGTGTATACATACGTGATCGCTTTTCTCTGTTCGTCTTTTAAAATTAATGCGCTGTCCATATCTTCTATAACAGGACGCAATGGCAGCCATCTTTGTTGTAAACAAATTCAACCCAAGCGCTCTTTGGTGACTTGGTTGATTACGTTACTGTTGATCATCTGTCCATCATCGTATAAAGCCCGCCCTGACAATTTGATTGGTCCGAACAGCTCTGGTTCGAGCATAGTTGCTCCACAAGGGATCAAGTCAAGACCGAACTTCCCGACCTCAAATGTTGTGGGCTGGGCTAAGTTCGGCTGGCATCCAGGCTAATGGGGACTGATGCGCCGCTTTGGACTGACTTTTTTTTTTTTAAAACGTCCATCGAATCTGTTATCAAACTCTTGGAGGACTGAAAGAGCCGTGGCCACTGTCAACAAGTCCGAGTCGTCCGCCAGCCAATGCATGATGTTGATTGATTGAACTGATTGATTCTACAAAGGAAGGCTTAGTATCAAATATAGCGTTAACATAAAAAAATAAAAAAAAACTTGAATGACCGATTTACAGATTCTACATGTTCTACTGAATAAAACCAAGTCATTCTGGGCGCCCAGATAGCTCAGGTGGTAGAGCGGGTGCCCATATGTAGAGGTTTACTCCTCGACGCAGCGGGCCAGGTTCGACTCCGACCTACAGCCCTTTGCTGCATGTCATTCCCCCCTCTCTCTCCCCTTTCATGTCTTCAGCTGTCCTATCAAAATAAAGGCCCAAAAAATAATCTTAAAAAAACAAGTCATTCTGTGTAGCGTTCCTTTTTCCACTGCACTCAACCTGAAGTCAGAATTTCTGATGTCCTTACATGGCCCTAAACTACCAAAATATAACAAGGATCCGGAAGCAGCAAAAAGGAAAGGCTTTCATTGTATAATAAACAATAGTCGGATGACGTCAGCGAATCAGCTAAACACATCTGTATGAAATATTTGGAGGTGCGTTGTTGTACTTGCTTCATCGTCACAGAGAAACTCCACCTGGACTATATGTTGTTTGCAGCAGCGAGCGGATAATCAAACACACTAGGCTGAGTTTTAGGAACATGGATACTTGATGTTGCTTATTTTAAAAGACAAATAGGTTTTTCTTTATAAATACAATTCTGTTATAATAATACTAAAAATACTACATTGATTTTTGATTCGATTTAAGTTATATCCTGCGTATATGTTTTGTAATTTATATAATATGACCACTTGTTACTCTGTTCGACCGTCCGGCAGGCACTTTAGTTGAATTATGCTGACACCTTGAGGAGCAATACAAATTCAAATCTAATACCAGGTTGTAGAAATGTAAAGTTGGCAGACCATTTTGTTATTGCTGCGTATTATTACTTGTTAGCACACTGTGTGGTCTGAGACAATCTTGACACACGTCAGAAAAAGCTGCAACGCCCGCGAGTCACGTCATCCATCAGCTGCACGGGGCAGATAGAGAGCATAATGGAAGAGGATCCACGAGAAAATGAAATCAAGTCAGACAGGAAAAGACATTTAAGTAAATGGAATTATTGAGAGCATAATTTGGAATGAGCGAATGCATTAAATAGAAAGGAGAGATGGGGCGCTGGCAAGAGAGGGAGGGATGGAGAGGGCAAACGGCATTGAGGGAGGGAGGGAGGGAGGGAGGGAGGGAGGGACTGTGTCACACTGGAGAGCCACAATATAAGAGATGGAGGGAGCACTTGGTCCGTCTCCAAGATATCGATTTATAAATTAGCCGTAGTGTGTGTGTGTGTGTGTGTGTGTGTGTGTGTGTGTGTGTGTGTGTGTGTGTGTGGCTCTGTGGGTAGAGAAGAGGTGGGGGATGGGGGGGTACGGGACCAGTTAGTGGTCCACAATCGAATTATGTCTGAGCTGACAAGCAGGAGTAATGATGCTGGGGCTGAACACAGAGAGCTGCACTCCCAGCCTGATAGCAGCACAATAGTCCCAATATGCCCCACGGTGCTCACTGACATCAATATGTGAAAAAATGTACTTGGATGAAATCCAGGTAGGGATTGTGTTATTTATGGAGCCCCAAAGTGCTCGATATTAATTAAATAAAGACCTCATATTTAATTACTTAATCATATGAAAATGTTGAAGTGTAAAATATATGAATGAAATCTCGGCTATTCGTTGTGAAATGTCATAAGAGAGACTTCATTCAAGAGTGAATGAACATGGTGCATAATAGGTTGATATGTTAGAGTCTTTCGCGATTAGACTCCATTGCAATGTTAAATTATAATGGGTATAGAGGCCAGGGATATATAGGAATACACCCCCCCCCACCCCCCCCCACACACACACACACATACACACACATTTAACAATCTACAAGACAGGAAAGTCTTGGGCAATCTTTTATATTCATAGGACTAAAACTCGCAGAAACAGCACTTTTGTTTTTCAACGTTAAACATTTTTTTTGTCATTTAAGCAACATTTTCTCACAGGCTCCATAATGCCATTAATACTGAACACATTCAGAAAGAATACATATTTGTATTTGCGCCAGTATAACCATGTCCCGCCTCTCCAGTCCCAGCTTTGACCCAGCCTGGCTTACCAGACATCAGACCTTTGACCTGAACCTTTAATAGCCTTGCACTTTATCTCAGCTGTTCCTCTAAAAAGGCCACTGA
This sequence comes from Sander lucioperca, assembly GCF_008315115.2. Lineage (NCBI taxonomy): Eukaryota > Metazoa > Chordata > Actinopteri > Perciformes > Percidae > Sander > Sander lucioperca. The sequence goes on along the minus strand of NC_050175.1, from coordinate 42,801,327 downwards.
GCAAGATGCGAGTCGCAGAAATGACTTTCCCTCCCTCCACCCTCCATAGAGTCAAATATTAACCTTCAAGCATCCGACAGCCTAACACAGGAAACACATGGAGGTCTCTACAGCTGCTGCCAGATAAGTGCAGAGAGAGAAAAAAAAAAAAAAACCCAAGTGCAGCACCTGTTTAATGTCCTGGAGGAAAAGATAATGTTTTGAATTATGGCACAGACAAGAAGCAACTTCCTGTGAACATAACTGGAACATGACTCACTTTATTCTACTGGCATGAAAACAAGATTGTGCCGTCTGCTGTCCGTCACATGGTATTGCATACAGGCAGGTATTAAAATGGGGTTAAGGATCCTTAGAACGCTTCAAAACCACAGCTTCTAGTGGTTTCTGTTCTTCTAACAGCTGTTTGCATGTACTTGTTTGTCTCTAAGAAGCAGCATGACTTGAAAAAGAAGACGCTTTATTTATTTGGCACATACAACTGCACAGTACAATGTAGTGAAGTTCAATAGAGCTGCAAAGCTCTGCTGCTGGAGCAGTACATAGCAACTCTAAAGCTCTTAAGCTCTTTAGATTTCCTTGGATAAAATTAAGTTGCATAACTTTGAGTGAAGTAATCGATTAGTTGTCAACTATCAAATGAATCGGCAACTATTTTGATAATTGGCTTGAGTCATTTTGCATTTTGCAAAAAGTCAAACATCTCTGATTCCAGCCATAGGCTGTATAATATTAATGGACAGAGCATGTGTGACGTCACCCATTGGTTTGTGGAGATCTGCTATGAGTCCTCGAGTTTGCCGTTACGGGCGGAACACATCCTGGTTGCGGATGTGACGATTTTAGATGAAAGGGAGGAGTGAGGGAGGAGCTGCTTACACTCTACGTTACGTTACACACTTACACTGGCAATCACATCATAGCCACGCCCTAAAACACCCCCTGCTTTATCGCCGATTTTAAAATTCAACGAGACCATAATTCAAAAAATGAACATCATTCTGTGTTGCAGAAGACTTAAAACTAGCGATTGAGACCATAAACTCATTATGAAAATGTTTACTGAGGTAATAAATCAAGTGAGAAGTGGGTCACTTTCTCATAGACTTCTATAGAAACCGACCTCCTTGTGCAACCGCATGTGTCGCCTCCTGCTGGAATTCAGATAGAATGCAGACAAGAGACAAAAACAACTAATCCATTAATCCAGAAAATAATCCACAAATTAATCGTCAATAAAAAAACAATTGTTGGTTGAAGCCCTAAAATTCAATCTCTGCAATTGACCCATCCCGAGCATTAGGAGCAGTGGACGGCCGCATAGCAGCGTCCGGGGAGCAACCTGTGGTTCAGGGTCTCACCCAGGGACACCTTGACATGCAGCTGGAGGAGCTGCTGAACCAACAGCCAGTCATGTGTTTGAAGGAAGACTCCCTCTTCTACCAAAGCTGTCAAGTGTTGCCATGGATATTAATCGGTCAATCTCCACTGTCCTTCTGTCCAGGTGTCCACATCCTGATCGCTGTCGGCGCGGTGATGATGGTGGTCGGTTTCCTCGGTTGCTATGGTGCCATCCAAGAGTCCCAGTGTCTATTGGGAACTGTGAGTAGAGCTGCAACAATTCCAAGTTTTGCTTTACGATTAATTGTGCCAGAAATCACATCACATCACATCCCCTTCACCATACCTAGAGATTGGCATGGGGTACTTTCCATAAAATCATCTCTCAATGCAAATCAAACCAGCTATTAGGCTAACTGAAATAAAACCATGCCAATCTCTAGGTATGGTGAAGGGTATGTGATGATGTGGGGCTATTTTAATTCCAAAGGCCAAGGGAACTTTATCAGGATGCATAGTATCCTGGATCCATGAAATAACTGGCCTTTAAAAATAAAAATCTGCCTGCCTCTATGGGAATTTAACTGGTATTTTATTTGGTATTTTATTTAATTGGTATTCTCAAAGGTTGGATTTTTCCTATTTTTTTCAATTAAGGCATTAAGATCAATTTCCAAAAGTTGATTTTTTTATTCCTCTTTTTAGTCAACTGTAGCAGGGGTTCCAATACTCATGAGCAGCACTGTATAGGGTGAAGTGCCAACATCTAACAATTGAATTAATAATAAAAAATATATAGTTGCGAGGCGTAAACGTAGCAAAAGCTATTCATTTTTAAACCAAAAGTACTATAATGTAAATGCACTGAACACATGTGTTAGACCGGAAGGATGAGTAACACTGAACTTTTGTTTATTTCACAAGAAAACTTCAACTTTATAAAACCCTATTTTCTCTCATTAAAACGTAAAAACCTTGGTAAGCTGGACCAGTGTTCTGATGTCTCCATTCTGTCCTGCAGTTCTTCACCTGCCTGGTCATCCTGTTCGCCTGTGAAGTTGCTGCTGGAATCTGGGGCTTCATGCACAAAGACACAGTAAGACTGCAAACCTACACTTCAAAGTATCAATACATCAATATGCACGCAACATTAAGTCCAAAAGTCAGTAAACACCTCTACAGGGTATTTGCAGGTCCTTTAAGGAAACATATTACATATTATGAAACACATGCCTCAAAAAGTCAGGACCTATGTTTGTTGAGGGTGTTTTTCAGATATTCTGGTTTATTTTGCCTGAATTGGCACTTTAGGGCCCTGACACACCAACCCGACGGCTGACCGTCGGCAGAAAAGGCAGTCGGACTGATCAGTCGGCTCCCCGAGGTCCAAAAAGTGCCTCGGAACACACCGAAGCGACGCCGACTTGTAATCGTAATACAAAGAACTGAAAACCGGAATTGACGAACACCTCACGTGGGTCTGGCTTCTCCAGCTGACCGATAATGGCGGCTTCTTCGAAATACGATCTTGTATTTTACGAAAATAGTTCACCGAAACGTGTTTCTGAAAACCTTTTAAGCGAGAAATCGGCCATGCAGTTGCTGAATCTGTCTTCATTTCAGATCGACAAAGATCAGTTTAAAAGATTTTCGTCAGATTTTGAGAGGCGTACGTCACTCATCCCGCTCGCCATTTTAGGGTTAGCACTTCACCAATCAGATTGGTCATTGAGTCCAACTGCCCGCCCTCCGACCCAGCGAGTCAGGTCGGCCAAAATGAAGGCCGACGGCCCCTCCGACGGAAGTCGGCACGCAACACACCAAACAGACTCGAGTCACCGACCTCACCAGACTGTCTGACGGCCGATTATCGGGTTGGTGTCTCAGGGCCTTTAGACTTACAGACTTAGTATAAGCCTGAGTGACTGTGCTGTTTAGTTGATGTGCCTTGTTAGCAGAAAGTGCAATGGAAACAGGCCATGAGAATCAACGGTTGGGAAAAATGTGGATTAACCTTAATATGCATGGCCACTCTAGCCTTAGTTTTTGCCTCTCATGTGTACCATTACAGAGCCAAGCATCTGTCTAAAAAAATAAATAACCAGCAATCTTTGAAAAACCCAGAAGGTTATTTAACAACACTTGCTGCTGTTCTAAATGTAATGTAATTTTTTTTTCCAGTTAACAAACATTGCGATTGCATTTCCTAATCCAAACAAAGATGGCAGCCGAGAATTACATATATCTGCGCCCAATTTGTATGATTTAAAACAAGATTAAAACGAAATCTTGGGAAAACCGGTTTTAAAAAACAGGTTATAGGTAGAAATCTTTTCTGTAGTACAAAATAAAGAATACTTTTTCATTCAGAGGTTAGAAGAGTCTTTAAGGTTTCTGGAAACAGCTTGAGAACAGAGGTAAGTGTTGTTAACTGACCCTCTGGGTTTTTTCAAAGACTGCTGGTTATTTCTTTTTTGAAAAAAACGATGCTGAGCTCTGTGATTGTAATGTAGTAGGAAGACATGAGAGCCACTAACTGGGGCTAGTGTTAGATTAACAATGAATAGGGAAGTGTGTCAATATGACAACAATGGTAAATACGTCTTAAATCAACTTTTATGTAGCACTGCACAGATCTTTAAAATCATTACAGACTTGAAATGCTACACTGCTGATAAAGTATTTCCCATTAGGGGGCCCTATTTTAACGATCTAAGCGCACGGCGTGAAGCGCATGGCGCAGGTGCGTTTAGGGCGTGTCCAAATCCACTTTTGCTAAAAAGGGTCCGGGCGCATGGTTCAAAATGTACTTAGTGTCTTTGTTAATTCATAGGTGTGTTTTGGGCGTAACATGCAATAAACCAATCAGATTGTCATCTCCCATTCCCTTTAAAAGCCAGGTGTGTTTGGACCTTGGCGCATTGCTATTATGATGGCGGATTTGCACCGTAATATTTTTATTTGTAATCTTTTGCATGTTTGTGTGCTGCAGCGCTTCCCTGTGTGTGTAACGAGCACTGTGTGTGTATCGAGCACTGTGTGTGTATCGAGCACAGTGTGCACGCGCGTAGTGCACGAGCCTAGGCGCCTTTTACTAATTTGCTGTTAAAATAACAATGAAATGCTGCGTTATTGACTTTAAACCAGGTTTTTGTTGGTCAATGGTCAGTTCCCGCTGCCTCAAGATAGCAATACGCCAAGAATGCACCTGAACACACCTCCCTGTAAGACCAGTGCGCCCATGGGCGCACAGATGGGCGCAGGTGCATTTGCTATTTAAACGACGGGGCGCTGGACGGGAAATTAACAACTGCGTCGGTCTTAAACTAGCAAAGACACTTACGTCGGGCTTTGCGCTGCGCCGGGTACAAGATAGAGCCCGTAGTGTTAAGTTTGAAGCTGAGCCCGCAGTAAGCTGTCTGTTCTTGTTTAAAGGTATCGAAGGAGATGATCAACTACTACGACTCTGTGTACGACAAGGCCATGACCCAAAGCATCACTGACAAGGACAAGAAAACGACTGCTGCCTCCGTGCTCAAGGTCTTCCATGAGACGGTATGAACACGCACTGTCAAAGAAATCATCATCAATTCTATTACAAGTATTCATTTGTTTATGTTTATATAGTATAATAATTATAATATAACATGATAAGATGCACTTGGACCTAACAAAGGACAGGTTTCAAGATTAGGGTTTAGGTTTTAGCATTTACCAAGTATCGAATTATTTTATTTTAATCCTTTCAAACCTCTATTTATGCTTACCAATCAACTTTTGAAAGTTACTAAAAGTAGAAATAACTGAAATTTTAAAGCATGCAGTTGAAATCTGTAGGTTGAGAAGCCCTGAAACCGTTTTGAGCGGCAGCCTGTACTGTACACAACCTACGACCTGAAAATTCATCCGGAATGACATTTTATAAAGAACAGCAGCAGAAGATGCCAACTGTTGATTAAACACATATCTACTTATTGAAGCAACAGCATCCTTCTGACTTCAGCACACATTATTTTCATAAAGCCACTTGCTCCAAATACTGAAGGTCCTTATTCAGTAGTATATCCAGGATATTCTGTTTGTTTCAACTCTGAGCTTTGCTAATAAGAGCATGCGAACCCATACCGGGCCCACCAAATCATTTTCACTCACTCCGAGCGACATAGTCGATACAGAATATCAGCAATATTGGTGGCTGTTCCAAAATACAGTTATCAGCTTTTAGGGAAAAAAGTCTACAGTTGACTGTGCTTTAGTCTGCTGTCTGGATCCTCAGAGAGAAAGGTGGAGTCTGTTACAAGCAACATTTGAATTGGGAATTTAAAATGGGGAATACTTATACAAACCAGTTATCAACTTCCAACATCATTGTGATCAAAATTGCAGAATGCAAGTTAATAAAAGGAAACCTGGCAATGTGAAGTGTAGCCGTTTATAGATGTTCAGCGTGTATGATCAGGTAGAAGGCGTGAGGGCTGGAAATCTGTTCACATTGCATGAATGAATGCTTTATTTCCTAACACGTAAAAATAAAACAAAAATAAAAAAATATAAAAGCTAAAAGAACAAAAACACAACATTAACTTAACATGTTCAAAAAGGATGGTGACCTACGTCATGGCGCATTGCATTTCTGGCACGCCGCTTTCCGTTTACATTATATTCCACCACGAGCACACAGCGACAAACTCAAATCAACAGAGAACTCTGTAACAGTATCTAACAAGTGTATTGAAGCAGCTCTGTTGTAAAGGCTAACGTTGCTCGGTTAACACAATGAAATCATGTTAGAAAGCACATCCGAAACAATTGTTCATACTAAGTAACAATGGTGTTAGCCACGGTGCTAGCAGCATTGATAAGTAAGCCAAACGGTGCTGTCACTACTATTTTAGTGATTTATAAGCAACCTGTTTCTTGCAGATTGTCACGTTACTTAGAAAGAAAAGTTAACATATGAAGTCGAGGCTAACGCTGACAGCTGTAGGGCAGCTAACATTAACTTTAGCTGTCTCCATGAAGCTCCCAGCTAAGCTCCTATAACTCTCGACGCAGTTAGGAAACCAGAACGAGCTAACGTTAACATAAGCATTTTGGCTCGGTGGATGTCGATTTTTAAGTCATGTTAAAACTATTTCCCATCCTCCTTCCGATTTCTAGCCGCAGCATGTCACTCCCCCCTGTACTAACGTTACGTGATGTTAAGACCTCACAATGCCTTGTGTTTCTCACTCCCGCTAACGTATTGTTCGTCAGATGCGACATGACAAAAGCATTTCCAATAAAACCCGTGCTGGCGTGGAATCACAGATGATAGTTTGATCGGAACCATCTCCGAGCGGCCTACAGTTGGAGAGATAATCTCTTCACTCAGAGAACCAAGGTTACAACGTAACCAAGCGATTAGCTAACATTAGCCAACATATTTATAAAAAAAAAAAAATCACATTCGAATAGTATTGATTTTTTTTTACTATTCGAATTATATTTGCCTTTCGGAATTCGTTCCAACAGCCCTAATATGTATATATGCAAACGCAAAAAAGAAAACACATATTTACACGTGTATATATTCACCATAGAAATCAATAATTTAAATAAATAAATCTGTGAGAAACACTCCTTCCTCCCTGTACCTTGTGAAAACCATAGTGTTGTACTGCTTTTTAAATGGATTACTACTGACTATATTAAAATGATAGAGCTGATCACTGCCAGACGAGCACACTAGGAAGCCAACGACAGAAGGAGTACTGTGGGGAGGAGCAGGATGATCACTGTGTTGTCTTTGTGTTTCAGCTGAGCTGCTGCGGTAAAGGCCTGGGCACGTCCATTTTCACATCGATCACAGACACTATGGGCATGACTGAAATCTGCCCCAGCTCTGGAGTCTCAGTTGTAAGTGCCGTCGTCCATCTCGACAGTTCTATCACCACTCTGATGCCTCAACAGCTTGTGTTCACATTGCATCTAGATGAAAGCAACACACAGACAGTTTGAGTAGGTTACATTTCAGATACAATATTAAAGGTAAAACTGATCACGTTAACATGTATCATTATATACAATACACTGTCCTCACAAAGTTGTGTTTCTCAACCTTTCTGCTTGGAGTTAGTCGATACGCAGGTGGCAGAAGAATGGCAATTTTCTCTGACGTATTTTTAGGGCTGTCAAAGTTAACGTAGTCTGGCATTGCCAGACTTTCCTCCACAGCGCTGCAGAGGAGGGACTGGATAATCCACACAGCATTCCGGGATGGGAGAAACACGTGCTCTGGTTTTTTGGCATTTCTTTAAAGTGCTCATATTATGCTTTTTGGCTTTTCCCCTTTCCTTTCTTGTGTTATATATCTTTTTGTGCATGTTATAGGTTTACAAAGTGAAAAAGCCCAAAGTCCACCCCAAAGGGACTTACCATCTCCAACAGAAAACACTGTTCACAAACTGCTCCAAACAGCTCTATTGTAGTCCAGCCTTTACTTCAGAGACAAACGTGGTCACTTTGTAACACACGTTATATTGCTCGCCTAGTTGCTAGCGTGGCACTCCCCCATGCTCTGCAACTGACTGGCTAGCAGTACTTACTGCGCATGTGCGACTCCCAACAAAGATGGTACAGAAGTGAGATGCCTCACTCTGTAGCTAAAACAGAGAGCTCAACACACAGGGTGAAAAGAGGAGCTGCAGCAATGTGCAGTACAACAAAAATATGGTGTTTTTTGAAAATTACACCATGTAAACCTATTCTGGTACAACCTCTAAATACAATTATGAACCTGAAAATGAGCATAATATGAGCACTTGAAACCAATCACAATCATCTTGGGTGGTGCTAAGCGCGGACGGAGCAACAGTGCCTCTGCAAAATCGCCTCGGGAAGGAACTTGTTTTGGTGGAACGTGTACGTTTAAAAGTTGTTTTAGTCGTGCAACAGAGAACTCAGATTGGACAGATAGTCTAGCTAGCTGTCTGGATTTACCCTGCAGAGATCTGAGGAGCAGTTAACCATAGTCCTCATGATTCCACCGGAGTTTAGAACGCCAACACAAAGAAAGAGTAAGGTGACGGACATCCAGCCGAAAATTAGGGACATCTGGCGTATTTCCGGCGGCACCCTGAACAATCCCGGAAATGAAACGTCAGCGATACAGACTAAAGTTAACGCAATAATAATGAGTTGACGCAAATTCCTTTTAAAGCCACGCGCGTCCTGGGATTGGGCCTCGGGCCGCTCCCTAGTTTGGGAAATCAGATAGCGAGTGACGTTGTGGATGGCTAGCAGAAACAAAGCGCCGCGAGCAGAAATGGATAAAGAAAAGGGTCTGTTGAACGGCGAGTTGAGTTTCAGAGCCCTTCCAGATGGTTCTCTCCACAAGACTTAAGTTATTTGCATGCACTGTTGACGTGAACTGATTCTTTAATGCGATCAGTTACACCTGGTTGACCAGTCAAAATATCTGCTGTGACAAAGGTGTGTGGGAGCAGCGGCCTAAAAACGGTTGAGAAACCCTGATGTAAAGCAATAAGTTTAAGCCTTTAAGTGCAGTGCAGTCTTAGTGGAAAGATGTGCAGGGAACGTTCTCTGTATTCAGGACCTGTGCTGCACGGGGGCCCTCACTGGATTTCTTGGCAGCATGCTGACATTAATGAAATGACCTGAGTCCAATCCAAGCCTCGCAGGTTGCCAGGATTGTCTTTTGTTCTGTTTTCCGGAACTGATGTTTCCCAGTGTGTTACGCCAATGCCTTCAAAAGAAGCACTGGCCTTTACTCTCAATGAAGTCAGGCAATGGAAACGTGGATTGATTTGACTATGGGTGTAATCGTTATGCAAAGGGACATGTAGGCTACTGTGAAAGAATTTGTAATAAAGTAATTGGAACATAGTAATAGTTGTTAAATTGTTTAAATATAGAATTTGCTTCTCATATTCACCATGTTGATGTAGCATATGCATGTGCTGACATTTGCCAGAGAAATATTGTACTTTTTACTCCACTACATTCATCTGACAGCTTTAGTTACTAGTTACTTTACACATTAAGATTATTGCACACAAAACACATGTAGTTTATAAAATATGATGTTTTATTATAAATTAAACTACCCAACAATATAACGGCCTACAAGTCCAGCTGAGATGATTAGACCATTAAACACACAACTGTTTGGATCCTTTCCACTTTCAAAAATGGGAGGATTTTTCTGCATTGAGTACTTTTAGTTTTAATACTTTAAGTACATGTTCCTGATGATACTTACATACTTTTACTTAAGTAACATTTTCAATGCAGGACTTTAACTTGTAACAGAGTATTTTCACAGTGTTGTATTAGTACTTTTGCTTAAGTAAAGGATCTGAATACTTCCTCCACCACCGACCACGTTGCTAGCTAATTCTGATTTCAGACTTTGTTGTAGACAGTGTTTGACAAAGTTTATAAAGTTTTAATGCAAACTATATATATATATATATATATCTATCTCAATTTGACTCTACTCATCCTCTGCATGTTTGAATTGAAATCTTATTCATGAATTTAAAGTCTAATAAACATACCTTTGTCCACAAATGTCAGTTCTTATTAATCCAACGTAAAGAGCAGTAAACATCGGGGCGCACCCGTAGCATTAAGGCTGAGTCCTTACCGCAGTGGCCAGGGTTTGAGTCCGGCCCTTGGCCCTTTGCTGCAGGTCTTCCCCTCTCTCTCCTAATTCCTCTCTGTTTCTGTCTAAATAAAAGCATAACATGCCTTAAAGTAAAAGTCCTACAGTACAACATGGGGTTTAGAGATTTTCTGGTTAGTGTTAAGGAGTTGTTCTGAGCAGGTAGAGGTAACAACAGGGAGTGATGTGTGATATCGACTTGTCTTAACATATTGTTCTTTAGTTGACAGTCTGTTAGTGAGATTGATCCTCTGGTTAGTTTGAGCTGTAGTCTGTGTGTGTGGGTGCTTGTGGCTTGTCAAGACGCCTCACTGATGGACCATTAAGTGCGGGAAGAAAGATGCACTCTAATCCTAATGATGTGTGGGCTCTATGGCATAGTGCGATATCCTGAGGAGGAGGGAGTCTTCTTCTGTCAGTTTGAGAGGAATAAAAACAAAGAGGTCTGAGCTCCACTGGAAGGAGCACCATTTTCAAACCTTTGCTCCACCCCCCTCTCATTCACAGTGTCCTCACATGTTAAGTAATTATTACAATTTGGTTTTAGTTAAGGCCACAAAAACACTTGGTGAAGGTTAGGTTAGAATGTAGTCATGGTTGATAGTACATATAGTAGTAAAGGCTGATTTTCAGTCTGAGGTGGTACTGGAAAATTAGGGCCACGGGGTGCGTTGAACACCCTGTTGTGTGCGCAGTAGAGGATGAATACCCGAACCGAGCCCGTCGGGACCTAACGGGCCGGGCCGGGTTCGGACAGATATTTAGAAACGATGTTCGGGTCGGGCTCGGTCACATCAGCGCGATAAGGCATTGAACATTTTAAATTTAAAAAAGCTTGTTATGTAGGTGCGCGCCTGTGCGCTTGTTGCCCCGTGTGCGCTCATCTGTTGACATTTCCGAATGCCTTCCTACAAACGAACATGTGTCATTAGTATCAGAAAAAAAATGAGATTTTAACTGTGTCGGGCTCGGACATAAATATCTTAATGCCTGTCGGACGCAGGCCGGGCTCGGACAGAAAAATGCGGCCCGATCCGCACTCTAGTGCGCAGGCGCTCTGCCTTTTTATCACCACGAGTTTACAGACAGGTCTCTGCTGATTGGGTATCACCTGTGACACAGCAAATAAACAAGAGACACCCCCACCAAACGAGAGAAAACGCATCTCAAAGACGTCGCCCACCGTTTTAGAGGTGCAACGATGAATCGATTAATCGATTAGTTGTCAACTATTAAATTAATCGCCAACTATTTTGATAATCGATTAATCGTTTGAGTCATTTTTTTATTAAAAAAAATAAGATTTCTCTGATTCCAGCTTGTTAAATGTGAATATCTTCTAGTTTCTTCTCTCCTCTGTGACAGTAATCTGAATATCTTTGAGTTGTGGACAAAACAAGACATTTGAGGACGTCATCTTAGGCTTTGGGAAACACTGATCCACATTTTCACCATGTTTTGACATTTTTATAGATCAAACAACTAATCGATTAATCGAGAAAATAATTGACAGATTAATCGACTATGAAAATAATCGTTAGTTGCAGCCCTACACCGTTTCACACCATTCCGAAGAAACATGTCGTTCAACCAGGAAACCGTAGCAAAGCGGTGCACACTGTTTTGAAATTGAACGTGCCCCAGGTCTCTGGTACTATAGTAATGCTGCTCTCTAATGTTTCACACACACTTTGCAGAATTCATGCAGAGTGGAATGCCGTACAAACAACATTTAAAAACAGGAGAAAAACATTTCAAGTTGTGTATAATCTGCCTCCTTCTTGAGTGTAAACTGCATATGTCCCGAGTGAGATTGGAACGCTTGACAGGCGTAGCAACCCATGTAAACAATTTTGGTATCAACTCCTCCTTACACGTGCTTGTCCCAAACTCTGAATCCAGCCCTGAATGAAGAAGCAGCCCAAACTGGTCACTACTACAGCTGTACAGTGGAATACTACTTAAATACTAATAAGCCCAAGTAAAATGTGCCAGATATAAATGATGAATGACGTTCTGATGTGTTTCCTTTGCAGGATTGCCACAAGAGGATCGATGAACTGTTCACAGGGAAGATCTACCTGATTGGTATCGCCGCTCTGGTGGTTGCAGTTATCATGGTGAGAACGTCACACACATCAAACCTTTCGATAACACGGTGGTCAGAACCTTTTCTTTCTTTTTTTTCAATCATTTTGCCAATTTTAGTACTTCTTTACCAACTGTGGCTGCTTGTGTTTGGACAACATTTAACATGTTCATGTTCTGGTACTGGTACTGCGTGTCTGTCTGTTGGTTATTGTAAATCTTTACTTTTCTCACCCAATCCCACAACAAAGATCAAAAAGCAGCAATGTGTTAGTCCATCTCTCAATGCTTTCTGACTTCCATAGCCTCATGCCAATTGAATAATAAAGGTTTTTTTAGGCCAGGGACCCCTTAGCTGAAAGAGAGACCGATTAGGGACCCCCTACTACAAACGTATACTGTATACAATTGAGATGCATATTAAACTGGGCCGGATAGATGAAAATAAATGTTTATTATTTATATTGTTATTATTTATTGTCTATTATATATCATGTTTTAACGTTACATATACTGTACATTATATACCTTCATGGATTCCCGCCCATACTAAAATGTCAAACTATTCCTCTGAGCCTTCTTTTGCTGATTGTAATGCAGACTGAATACTTTTGCTGCCTCTGTGACATCCCATTTTTTTTTTTTTTATATCGAGGATCAGAATATCTAATTGTGGTGGAATTTCCAGAACCACCATGTTGTGGTATGATGAGATAAAGGGAAAGCCTAGACAGCATCAGGTCATTCATAGGCCAGTCTCCAATAACTAAACCTGTTAATGCATTTTTATGTTTGTCTCTCTTCAGATTCAGGCAATCTAGGCAGCTGGATGACAAGGGAATGTTTTGTTTCAGGACTGTCTCCTTTTGGAGGGCGGTGGGCCAGCCACACTTTTGCCTTCTTCCTAGAGAGAGAAAGAGAAAGAGAGAGAGATAGGCTGAACTAGGCGTTAGCATCTGTGTTTAGGCACCTGCAATATCTTTGTTTACCTTAAAGGTTCAGCTAGACGTAACGCCTCCAGCATGAGATTAGATACACCTTCAGGAGGACAGGAACTTCAGAGAGTTGGGACGGCACTGCAAAAAAACACATGGTGGTTAAACTGTACTGCCTGCTTAATTGTCTCCTCAATTGAGAGTTCATTAAAGGAACACGTCGACTTATTGGGACTTTGTCTTATTCCCCGTATCCCCCAGAGTTAGATAAGTCCATACATACTTAGCACAGATCCTGGAGGTAACCGGCTCCATCTAGCCTACTGCTCCCAATAAGTGACAAAATAACGCCAACATTTTCCTATTTACATGTTGTGATGTTGTTACATGTCACTGCTACTTCTGCTACTTGGGCGGAGTGATTTGCTTGCAGCACCTGAGAAGCTCCGTGGTGAGGAGCAGAGAGTAACAACGGTGCTTTTCAGGTGTTGCGCTTAATCACTCCGCCCAAGTAGCAGTGCTTCGCCTTCTGAGAATATAGTTCCCAGTATGTATACGGTTAGAAGATGGCTGTGTCTCATGTGACCTTGTTATTTGTACACGCTGTGACTATACAAATTACAACATGTAAATAGGAAAATGTTGCCGTTATTTTGTCACTTATTGGGAGCAGTAGGCTAGATGGAGCCAGTTACCTCCAGGATCTGTGCTAAGCTAGGCTAGCGGTGGGTGCGTCAGACAGAGTTACGACACGCACGGAGATGAGAAGGGTATGTATGGACTTATCTAACTCTGGGGGATACGGGGACTAAGACAAAGTCCCAGTAAGTCGGCATGTTCCTTTAAATGCTTCTGTATAAGTCATCAAAATCTCCCCAACCTTCTTCACGTAGGTGAAAATGAGATGTGCTGCTCCTGAGTTTTTTTTCCCTCGACACTAATCACAACCTGTGTTTGTGTTCTTCCTCCCAGATCTTCGAGATGATCTTCAGCATGGTGTTGTGCTGCGGGATCCGCAACAGCCCGGTGTACTAAAGCGACGCTCGCCAAATGAAGGAAGGACGACGTCTCCGTCTCCGTCTCTTTCTTTTTTTTTTTCCCTTTTCTTTTATAAGCAGGAACACGTCACATATATTGCTTGCTGGATTTAGTCAGCTCTTTGAGAAGACAAACGTAAAAACCATCCTCCATTGAGCATTTTTTTTTTATTTTTTATTTTTTTTTTATATATTACATGTCAATTCTTTTGTTTTGTTAGTCACAGATGCTGTTATGCATATTTGACCAGTGCTATCCTAACCTGATATGTAGATATTATATCACACGGTCACACATGAATGCCATTCACCAGTTGGTGCTCTAATCCTTTAGTGACGCATTAGTTGTTTTACTGCTCCCTTTGCCTATGAACATGTACTTTTTTTTTCACTGTTTGATGTATAAACTGTATATAAATATATATATTAACAGTGCTTTATGACTGCCTAAGCATGGGAAATTGTATTACAGTAGGTCTTTCTCCTATATTCTTCCTGCACTCTCTGCGTGTTTGTCTTTGCTCTAGACTGAACCAGATGACGGCGTCCCCTGCCCTACAGACCATTGTCTCGGTTTTCACCCACACTGCTGTGGGATGTCTGTCTAACATAAGGAATCTCAGTGTAATCCGGAAGCTGGAACCAAAGTCAAAGTGGCCCGATGTCTTGTCACGTTGGCCCCTGTGGAGTTATTTGTTGGTTTGTCTTTGGCTGTTTGTTGTTCATCGTGTCTCCAAACGCTGTCCGAGTGCTCAGTTGTATAAAACCTACGAGGAAGGTGTTTCCTCCTCAGTAATGTTCTTTAGATTTCCTTGGACAAAAATGAAGCTGCTTAACCTTGAATTAAGGACAGCCGCGATGATTAATGGATGAGTTGTCAACTGTCAAATCAATCCCCAACTCTTTTGATAATCGATTCATCGTTTTGAGTCATTCTTTCATGAAAGCAAAAAGTCAAAGTTCTCTGATTGCAGCATCTTAAAAGTCAATATGTTCTAGTTTTCCTCTCTTCTGTGACAGTAAACTGAATATCTTTGAGTTGTGGACAAAACGAGACATTTGAGGACGTCATCTTGGGCTTCAGGAAACAACATTTTTCACCATTTTTAAGACCAAACAACTAATCGAGAAAATAATCGACAGTTGCTGCCCTAGAAATAAGTAATGGTCTTATAAACCATACTTTATATTCATCTAAAAACACACAAATGTCTATTTTGGCCTAGTTCCAGACTTGTGAACCACCACCTACATCTCGTATTTTGTCAAAAAAATTTCAATTGGGTGGTAAAAATGCAAAAAAAAGGCATTCGTATGAGTACTATTCATTCTGAATATTGAGCAGAATCTTTTTGTATGATATGATTTTCTCCAGACAACAACAGGAGTAGCAGGAGTAGACACGTTACCGTGCTTTTTGCTGGGCTGAGAAATCCTTATTAATTATTTCAGCACGTTTGAAATATTTCCCGGAAACCCATTTTGGTGTAATCTGTATGTGAGTAAAAAATAACAAAACATTAAGATAGATCTAAAAGAGAAAAAACTTTTAACGGTTTTATACAACTGTGCACTTATTTGTGGAGGCGACTTGCTTAACACTATGACCATCTCTCCCAAATCGGAGGGCTCAAATTGAAATGTGACCCATAGCACTTACACTTAGAGCAAGTTGGCTGATCTCTGTGTGACTGACACTCCTGTTGCATCCATAGTATTGATGGTGTGCTTTTTCCCGAACTTGTTAACCATCAGCTGTTAACTTCAGCCAGCTGTCCTCTGGTTGCTCAGCTCTGCAGGCTCGTAGAGGAAACACGTGGTGCGAGTCCAGCCTGTAGCCGTCGTAGCAGCAGAAAGAGCCTTACTTTGGTGTTCTGAATCAATCTGGCGTTGCCTTGTCTGGTTGAGTCTAGTCCTGCCTTATCTGACCTGATTGTGTCATTAATGTACTCTCCCCCCCTCTGGCTTCACAGCCCACTAACCTCTTCTGGTTGACACCGTTGCTGTGGTAACTGTCCCTGATGCGGGGCTGAGTCAGCCAGCGGTTCGCACCAAGCTGTTTGCCCTCCTGCTTACGTTGCTATGCTGTTGGTTTGGCCCTGTATGCACCACCAAAAACAGTTTGAGCTAGTGTATTTGTGTGCACATACAGAACAGGGGCGGACACAATATCACGAACACCAGGTGCAGTCGAATCATGATGTACGGAGGCCCATTCCTGCCAGGAAAATAAGTCCCTGAAAAACTAGCAACGATTTAAGAAGATTGAAGAGTAGTGGTGTCTGTTTTGGGCTGGGTTCAAATAATCGATATTCCAATTTAAAAAGTGATCTGATATTGATTATTACAATCCCGAAATCAATCTTTTAATATATGCCTTTTCACCATGGATGTATAACCCACCACCAACGTTTTGGGAGTCAATTCTTAACGTAACAATCCGGCGCGTTATAAAAAATATTTGAGGGTGGCCTCTTGCTTGTACAATTTACAGCATCTGATAATCTCTTTTACATCCAAGCTAAATTGATATTATAACTGAAATTCCCCTTTTAATATTAAATTGAATCCGAAATGTAATCGAAATCTGGACCTTGTGAGTCGGAATCAAATCCATTCGGTAAATCCTTGGCAATACCCAGCCTTAGTGTTGTTGCTTCGAGATTGCCAGGCAACCAGCATTGGCTCCTGGAAGTCCAAACGCCCAGAGAAGAAATAGTTCCAGCACGTAGTTCCCCTTTAAAACCACAACTTGTGGTATCTTGTAATTAAAACCTAACCCAAGTCGTATTTGACTCCCATATTAGTACATCTGTCAGTTTCACAAATCCACTTCAGGGCTGTCGTAGTAGACTGCGTTAGGTTTTTACTGGTGGTCAAGATTTTGTGTCTGCGTCCTTTTAAGTGTTTTTTATGACCGTCTCTGGCTGATTGCAGTGGTAATATTTGTATTGGTATCGGTATAGGGCAGCGCAGTTGCATTAACAGCTACCGCGTGGACCACAAATCAGTCTTAACTGCCTGCTCAAGCTCAGCCAATCAGAAAGCTCCCACCTGGCAGCTGAGCACGGAGGCTTGGAAAATAGATTTTGAAGTCTGTTGCTACTAGACCCTGCTGCCGCTGACACTAACACACAACTGTTTCACGCATCATACACACTCAAATGAAATCATTATCATCTCGCGTCCCCTTTCGTATTATCACAGCTTTTGTCAACCAACTAAAAAACCTTAGCCTGTTAACGTCTACTTAAACCAAGAAAAAACAGTAAAAGTGTCTTGTAATATTTACAGCTCTGATGTACTAACGAAAATCATGAAGGCTGTAGATAGACAATGTATGCCTTTTTTCTCTTCTTGTATTGTGATATCTGTGTTTGGTACGTCGTCAAAGGAGTCTGGACAGAAAGAAGGGTGGGGATGGGGTGGGGGGATTTTGTGGCAGTGGAGACTGAGGAGTCAAACCTTCAACACATCAGCTAGTTTCCCCTCAGAAATCATTGGGTGTGGGTTGGATAGGACTACACTCATCAGTCCGGTGGTCCCCGATGGTGAGAGAACTAGCTGCGTTCCTCCGACAGAGCCCACCGTCCATGTTGATGCCTCTTTCATTTGGGAGATGACACTCAGGACCCACTGCCACTTACATCTCAACCCCCCCTTCTCTGCTCTTCTAGACTTTTGGTTTGCCCAAATATAAAGGGATTAAATGTATTTTACAAATAAACAACCATCAGGTGCCCTTGTCTTTCTTTGGGAATCCTAATGCGAAATGTGGAAACTACTAACTCATGACAAGCATGAGGAATGAAGGGAAACCTACAGGCAGGCTGAAGATTACTTCATTACTTATTTTTTTTTTTTAACATCAGCAAAAAAGATATAAAAATCAACACCCAAAATACAAACATACTCACATGCACGCATATACACACACACACACACACACACACACCAGGGGCCAGTGATATCTTTTTACTGACCAGTCAACTGACGGGAGCTTTTCTTGCATGTTAAAGAGACTGCAAGATTGGAAAAATGTAAGTCAAGATAGCTTAATAATAAGGTTTTGTTAGTTTATTAATAGGCATATAGCAGTTTGAAGTGGACTGTCAAAAAAAAGTTCATTCTGGGGCCAAAAGCTTAGGAGCCATACAATGATTTAAACTTAAGGGTTATATAATAGTGTATTTTTCCTCCAGGAAAATGTTTTAAAAGTCAGACTATATCTTGCTAGTCTTATGCACTTGTCTTGACTATTGCAATGCAATGCTAATTAAATGCTATTTTAATCAAATTAATTGTAATATTTGCTGTAAAGCAGGGGTCTTCAAGAAATCTGAAGCCAACTCAGAGAGAGACAGACCAGGGACCCCCTACTACATATATTCTATAAAATGAGTACATACTGGGCCTACAGTAATGTGTAGGGCGGCCTAAAGCCTTTATACACACCTTTTTTTGCATAGAATACTAAGCTATTAAAATAATAATTGTTGCATGATTTTATAAATCATGTTTTAATGTGAAACATACTGTACATGTGGCACAGTGAATCCTTAGAATAACTGTATCTGTGGTTGGCTATCTTAGTGACCTACAGGCCAGTAAGCCTATCACCAGTGGGGTTTTTTCACAAATAGGCTGATTTATATTTGCTTATAATATGTTGGCTTCTTATCAAGACTTAAATTTTTGAAAAAACCTATCATAAATTAGGAAATATAGTATATAATTTAGTCAGGAAGGTTAATTCAGGGTTTAGTTCACAATGTGTCTCATATTTGCTGCCCTGCTTCGCTTTTACCCTTTTGATTTTATTTTCTCGTTCAGCCATACTGCTGTAATAATTCCCATAACTTAGACAAAGTGTGTCCATAACATTATTCTTTTATTTTTATTTTGAAAGAACAAAACAGAACATGTCACATGTCAGGGTCAGATAAATGCACACCTTTCTTATGCTGCTGTAACACAAACTAAACACAAGGGGGAGACGTTGACAGTAACAGTAAATGCTTAGTGAGCACATTAAGCTCAATCTACTCTAATACAGGTTACTGCTGGCCAATCACAACTACAGCACATGCTGAGGGGCCCCCACTCTTTTACAAACTCCCATTTAGAATGTTTATGTATACAACTGTGGGCCCCTCATCCACACCATAGACATACATACACATATATACAGTATGTCTATGATCCATACCCACTCCAGCACCACAGACCTATACCATAGACCAGTGTTTCTCAAATGGGGGTACGTGTCCCCCTAGGGGTACTTTGGAGGACTGCAGGGGTACGTGACATTTTTTGCTAAATGTTTTTCAGTTACAAGGCTGTAGTTACTTCTACTGTCTTTTTTTCTTCAATGTTTTTGTCTCTTTTTTCAAAGTTTTTTTTCAGCTTTTTTAAAAGTTTTTGTCACTTTTTTCGAAGTTTGTCGCTTATTTGTTCCTCTTTATATAGACTTTTTTTTCTACCAAAAATTATTTGCGCTGGTTTAAAACATGGTTTAAAAAATTTAAAAAATTGTTCAAAGGGGGAACATTATTGAAAAAAGCTTGAGAACCACAGCTCTGCCTGGAAGACGACGTTGGGGGCTTAAAACACCAAACACCAGTCAGAACGGAGGACGAGGTATTCATCTTCCCGAAAACGCAACAAAATGAAATGTACCTGCTAGTGTCATCAACAAACATGTAGATGATAAGGCAACTGTTAACTGATGTCATGCTGTGAATGTGAAATATTAACTTTAGCCACATAACATTAGCAGTACTTTGTTAGCATCATTTTGCTAGCCTTGGATTGGTTTCTTCACCAGAAAGTATATTGTGCGCACAAGAAGAAAAAAAAGTCATATCATGTCCCCTCAGGAGCTCTGTACCTTTTCACATCAGTTTCAACATTTAATATTATTAGATAGTAAATTCTAGTTTATTTAACTGATTTTGTGCATTAGACTGAGATAATACATTGATTGCAGTGATCTTAGAAGACGTGCATGTAATCTCTGTCTCTGTAGGTAAAAGCCTACCAGCACCCTTATGCTAATTACCACATTATATCACCATAGTTGATCTTTGGACAGCTTCAGGCAAGCTGTTTCCCCCTTGCTTCCAGTCTTTACGCTAAGCTAAACTAAGCTAAGCTAACCTCACCTGGCTGTAGCTTCATATTTAGCATACAGACATGTAGGCTAAGTGGTATCAATCTTCTCATCTAACTCTGGGCATGAAAGCAAATTTCTCAAAGTGTCAAAAAATTTCTGTAGCTACACTTTTAGAATAGTCGGTAGAACTACGGGATAATATAATGTGTTAAAATGAAGGAATTTTCTGTAATGTTCTTTCACAGGTGTTTTTCCGTATTTAGATTTTTGGATTAAAAGAAATGTCTGTTAAAGGTAGGCTACAGAGGATATACTATAAATTTGGAGAATTTTCGGTTTCTTTTGGATTAACAGAAATGTCCGTAAACTTAACGGAAAAAGGTACTGGTATTTTTCTGCCAGGACATTATCCATTTTTCTACGGATTTTTTTTCTTACAGTGTACACCTAACATTACAAAACATTAGCTACGTGATCTTTTCCATAATTCAGGGTCAAGTAAATAAACACATTCTTGATAGAGCATGATGACATCATACATTTGAATGTTTGGACAAATCAGATGGCATTCTGTCTGACTCCCATAATCCCCCTTGGCTTTCTATAACCATGGGCAATAGTATCCAGGTGAGCTTTACTTCTACAATGCATCTGGTGCTAGAAATGCCTTTGAAGCTACACGCCCTAGAAACCATTCTTTTGTGGACAAACTAACCATGCAAATACACGTCAAGTGTCTTATACAAGTAAATCAGAGCTAGGACTTTTCATTCTGCTAGCATTTAAACTGACATCTTCATTACATGTCATTTAGCTGACGCTTTTATCCAAAGCGACTTACAATTAAGTGTGTTCAACCTTGAAGGTGCAAACTCCAGACAACAAGTAGTAAGTGCAAGTACATTAGCTTTAAATAGGTAATGCTACAAAGAGCCATATGAAAGTGCAGTATCAAGATATATATATATATATATATATATATTCATCCATTAAATGAAGGAGGGAGACGAGAATGTGCTGCCTGGATCATTAATTGGAACATTTACTTGTAAAAATCTTCTTCCTGCCAACCCTGGCTACCGAAATCTGGTGCCACTGATATGTCTGCGCTTCTCTCTGATGCTCTGAAACAGGCAACACAAACACCGCTGCACGGGACGCTAGTTAACACTATATTCGACAGCAGCTAACGTTAGCCTACCACTAGCTAGTAGCTGGATTAAACATGGTTACAATGCTGACAGCTAACGCTAAACGGTGTAAAGTTTAACTGTGTTTTTTTTCGTTTCTTTTTTTACTTTCTTAAAAAGTATCGGTTCAGGCACCGTTAATTATGCACGCGATTAATTTCGATTAATTAATCACAGAGTATGTAATTAATTAGATTACATTTTTTAATCGATTGACAGCCCTAATATATATATATATATATTTTTTTTTTTTTTTTTCATAAGAGAATGACTCAAACCGATTAATCGTTTCTCAAAATTCTTTAAATTAATAGCCGATTCATTTAAAAGTTGACAAGTCATCAATCAATCTTTGAAGCTCTAATTTTGAATACATCTTCTTTTGTCCAACAGGTGAGTTTGTCAATTATCAGATCTTAAAATCCAGATCCTGAAGAGTTCAAATTATGATACAGAATGCAATTTATATAAAAAAAAAAATACTCTAATGTTACATTCTTTATTGTGTGATTCAACATCATTATAATATTTCATCCTTGCAATCAGGACAAAGCACACTGTTGCTTTTGTCTCTCTTTTTTTTTTCATTTATTCATTCACATCGTATCTTTAAAACACAATTTCAGAAGGTACAATGATCATATGTAGGCCGTGTGAAATGGGGAACCACAAATAAGCCACCAAAAGCTTTTTGGAGAGGGTCTCAATAGACTTCTGCAACGTCGGCAGCATGCTACATTAAAGCTACACTAATCAATGTTCTTATGTTAAAGTGCTCATATTATGCTTTTTGGCTTTTTCCCCTTTCTTTATTGTGTTATATATCTTTTTTGTGCACGTTATAGCTTGCAACAGAAAACACTGTTCACAAACTGCTCCAAACAGCTCTATTGTAGTCCAGCCTTTACTTCAGAGACAAACGTGGTCACTTTGTAACACACGTTATATTGCTTGCCTAGCTGCTAGCGTGGCACACCCTCATACTCTACTTCTGAATGGCTAGTAGTCCTTACCTAGCTACTGCGCATGTGCGACTCCCAACAAAGATGGAACAGAAGTGCGATGCCTCACCGTAGCTAAAACAGAGAGCTCAACACACAGGGTGAAAAGAGGAGCTGCAGCAATGTGCAGTACAACAAAAATATGGTGTTTTTTGAAAATTAAACCATGTAAACCTATTCTGATATAACCTCTAAATACAATTATGAACCTGAAAATGAACATAATATGAGCACTTTAACAATGGATCAAAGGACTTTGTGTAAAGGAGTGGCTCGTAGTGACAAACCCACAGAGTTTTATCACCTGAATTTGCAGTTTCCCTCATTGTTTTTAACGTCTTCTGGCTCATTGTTTGGGTTATAAAGCCTGCGACTTTACTATTTTATTCACTCACCGCTGGTATTAATATTAATACCAGCCATACATTTTGTAATAAACTGGTATTGTTTCAGTAGGCCTGTGTAAGCCATGTTTCACACTGTTCCTCCCCCACTCATGCTGCTACTTTAGCACATAACCATTGCTCATTGCCAGTTTGGTGATTAATAGCTGAGAGTATTAGTCCTGGATGCTCTGAATTCCAACACCCACTCCCTATCCAAAGGAAAACCATTTCCGCCCCTTCAGCTGTCACAACAAGAAAACAATGTCTAAAACTAATGGGATTGTCTTTCAAAAATACCTCTCAAAGATTTGGGGATTTACTCAAAAATGTCAATGTCAAGCGCTTTCACGTGTTAACCCTTGTGTTGTCTTCCTGTCGACCATGCAACTTTTAATTTTTATCTTTTTTTTTTCCACCTTTGTCACTTTTCCTGGCGTTTTTCAAGCTATTACGACGTTTTTGTCACTTTTTTCGATGTCTGTCGATTTCTTCTGCACTTTAGTTGAAGTTTTTGTTTTTTCCCCATGTTTTTCAAGCTTTTTTCACAACATTTGTCACTTTTTTCAACGTTCTTTCATCACTTTTTTTTCAAATGCTATAAAATTGAATAAAACACCCAAATTCAATGAAAGTAGTGAACTGATCATTTATTTTACTTGTGAGGAGCATTGTATGGAAACATCTACGTTACTTTTTTTTACAATTTGATTGAAAGAAAACCAAATTTTTGATATAGAAACTTTTTGAAAATGGGTCAAATTTGACCCGAGGAGGGTTAAGAAACATCAATATTATTGTTATATATTGCTGTTCATTTTAACAAGCCGATGGCTAGCAGGGGCTTTCTGATTCAAAGGACTCAGCATTAATATCCCTGTATCAATATCACTACCAGTGATAACTCATAACACCCTGTATAAAAAACATGAATGAAATATCCTTTTAATTGGTTGTACCTGGGCATTGTTTCCCAAAAGCATCCAAAGGCTAAGATGATGTTAACCGATTTTAATTTTTAATGGGACTAAGATCATCTTAGTTGTATGAGGCTCAGGTTCTGTTAATGAATGTGTTGAATATGGAAGTCTGTGACTGCCAATTTAAAAATCAACTTGACGTTTAATTTTCAGTTTCTGTGTGAATGATGTAGGATTTTATAATCACATTTTCAAGTTTGAAAAGCTTAATTACCTGCAAAATCAAAATAGAAGCTCTACTGTCAGATCATTTTCGGTGCATAGCAGTGCTATAATATTAGAAAGAAATGAATGCAAATTTGACTTTTAATTTTTTTAACCAGGCAGACAAAATGAAATTGCAAACTAAGTCTACAGCCACACACTAATTATTAACTAAGTTTGTGTTTAAAAAAAACGCATATCCTAAAACAGAGATATTTGGAAATGCTGCTGACCCCTGAAGTTTGAAAACTCTGGGTTGCTAAATGCTTGTGTGGATGGAGATTTTTTTTGTTTCAAAATGCCATTTGAAAATGTAAACATAGTAGTGTGGATTTAGCCTATAGACCATGACCATAAAAAAGCCACTACATTTAATTTTCATTAAAATGAGCTATAATCAGGATACAATACAATAACAAAAGGTCTAATTTGCCATTTCATTTTCATGTTTAAGTTGCACATTGTTTGCCAAAAACAATGTGCAACTTAAACTTTTGTTTGTTTAAAAAACAAAAAAATTAAAAGTCCATTTCACCTTAAAATGTCCTTATCAATATGGCGGTGTTATTGTTTGGAATACACTGAAAACTGTTTTTGTTTTAATTCTTATTATGCATTTCTATTAGTTTTCATTAATTTTGTCATAAATCATGCACACACATATGAAGAATTAGAATTCTGTTTAATTGAATGATTTCATTTCAGCCACAAACTTCCAGAGTAGAGGACATATAGAGCAATGCACGTAAGAAAAATTATGAGCTACTACTCCAAACCTTCTTGGACACACAACAAGTAAACAACATGAGAGCACAGCCATGTGTTAAAGCTATAATTTGTGGGATACTGATAATTAAAACACTGTCTGACTAGCCTGTAATTAAAAGTAAAAACGGAAAAAGCAGGGCAAATTCAACTGGAATGAATTTACTCTTAACGTAATCTCTGCATGTTTGTATGGCTTCTTTGTTAATTAAATGATAAGAACATGTTGGTTAGCATTCCTGGGTTTATGCAAGTCAAATTAAGAGGTCAGAACCTCTGTGTGTAAGTGAGTATGTGTTTATTCGCTAAGAATGCAGCACTCCCCATTACACCCACACCCAAACTGAGAGCCGGTGGTTTCTGTAGGTTTGTGTGAAAGCCTCAGCGTCTCAGTACTAGCAGGATTGTTTCTGAGACAGGCTGCAGGAATCCTCCCTGAGCCTCTCTGGCCTTGACTTATTACTGCTTCTCAGACTCAGTCTTAGCTTCCCAGACCTCCCCCAAGATTTATCATGTTAGTTGTAGGTGATGAGGTTACTTCCACATTCCTGGACCCTTAAACAACCGCCCATCAACGAGAAAACTGGGCTTATTTCGCAATACTATCATCGTTGCTCTCATTTATTCGCATTTGAAATGTTGGCAAAAAGGACAATAAAGTGGAGATAGAGCCAGAGGGGAAAAACAATCTAACGTCACTCACTAGTAGTATTTGTGTCGGGGGAGTGGGGGGGCTTTGAGATGATGTCCTGTTGTACTTGTTTATCTGAAACGCCAGCGTCACTTCAGCTGAGCATGTCAGCTAAACTTGTGAACCCTCTCACCCTGACCCCACCCTGTCCCTCCTGATGGCTTCAGTCACCACTTACATCATTCATAGGTTTGGATGAGGCTGATTATTTTCAAGAGCTTGCATAACATACAGACATGCAATATGTAATCTAGGTTTACTAATGTGTGATGACATTTTACAAATGAGCATCATTTTTAGTCATGTTTGGCTCACATCATTGAAGATTCAAACAGACTTACAGGAGTGGAGAGCTGCAACGATTCACTGATGAGTTGTCAACTATTAAATGAATTGCCAACTATTTTGATAATTGATTGATCGGTTTGAGTCATTTTCTATAAAAAAAATATTTTATCAGAATACAGCATAGCAAATCTGCTTAGAAATATAAGAAATATTGAATATATTGCAATACACAATGTATTCCTTACAGCAACAAGTGCTCTGCAGCGAGTTTAATATTTCTACTTCTAAACTGGTCTCAAAATTTTAACAAAGTACACAGTTGCCATACAAAGAATATATTTACCAAATGGAAAGGCAGCGATTGGCAGAACAGGCGGCAAAGTGCCAGTACTCTGATCCAATGGAAATCAAATTTGACAGATTGACAGCACTCTACCCCAATGGAGTGGCAATCATATTTCAGGGGCTAGACCCGCCCCTGCATCTTGGGCTTTGGGAAACACTGATCAACACTTTTCACCATTCTCTGACATTTTTATAGACCAAACAACTAATCGATTAATCGAGACAATAATCCACAGCTTAATAGACAAAGAAAATGAGTTGCAGCCCTACAGGAGTGCCATGGAATGTACTCAGCAGACTCTTGACTCTAGACCTTCATCATCCCGTCAAAAACTCACTTGTTAACACGCTGTGTTACCTACATGTAAACATTTTGCATCCACACAGGTTGTTCATAGATATTTCTGCACGGTCACACACCGAAACACCTACTAAATGTCATCTGACTAAATCAACATTTAATACAAGTTAATGACAGTGTCATGTCATTGTCTGCCGCAGTGTATTTGTTGATCATACCACTGGGAGTCACCAAAGTCATACATACATCCTACATACGGGCTTTAAGTAGCTCAGTTGCCAGCCTTAGCCTAACATCACAGCATCATGAACATGTCAGTGATCACAGATCATAAAAAGTCCTCACACAGATGAAGACAAACATTTGCATTTCATTAGTCCTACCTGTCGGCTATCCACCATGCACTTCTGCAACAGTCTTTGTCACTGTGACAGGATGTGGCAGATAATGAGCCATACAGCATATAGTAAGTTACTTCACCAGTAACTTTGATAGTTTACATGAGGTGTTAGCTTACAGTACGACTTTCCATACAGACACACAAACGTAACAATACAAACCATGGGTATACATGCAGTTTAGTGTCCCAAATTCCCTGTAACGTATCCTCATTTGTACAACCACCTCGAGTGGTTAAGGTTAGGATGTTGGTCCTATCCCCTGACCAATCGGCTATCCTAACCTTAACCACTCGAGGTCAAATGCCTAACCCCAACCAATCGAGCTGCTTCGTAGGGCGGGTCTTGGCGTGGCCATAGTGGAATTTGGGACACTAAACTGCACGTAAACCCAAACCATGAATATGGAAAAAAAGGAAAAAAATCATAATTTTCAACCATTTGATGAGATTTCGTCTTATTACAGAAAGTGTATAAAACCCATGTCCAAAATAGTCACACTTTATGTTATTGTATTTCGTATGGATGGAATTAGAGAGACAATAGGCTAAGTATTCCCCATTTTCATGGGGACCACCAGGAGCCCCCTCAAGGACCCCTGGGGGTCCCTGGACCCCACTTTGGGAACCACCGATGTAAGCTACAACATTCACATTTTTATAATGATTCCATCAATTCAAACAATTTCATATTGCTTTATATTGTGACTCACATCCTGACATAATCAGTTGAATAATGCTCCGTCACTAAAGTACATATTGTGTTACAAGTTTGGATATTTTGGCGGATAAACAAATCAAATAGCCTACGTTATAGTACCAACTCCATACACAGTAGGCTATCAACATTTTTGCAACTTTCCAGATTGTAAAACAATGTAGGCCTAATCAAAATGTTTGGGGCTAACTGAAACATAATCCGGGCGCCGTTACGTTTCCTTCAAAAAATATTTGCTGTTGCAAAATGAGATGTAAACGTCATTTCTCGGAGTCACGGTTGTCCTGACAATGACTTTAGGTGGATTTGGGTTGCCCCCCCACCCTGAAGGTCCCGCCTACCTACAGTCAGTCGGGCTGCTGACCGTTCTCCATTTCGCAGCGGACACTCAGACAACACAGAGCCGCCCTCCGGACGAGCCGCGCCCGCTGAAGGACCTTCTGTTCCCCGCTACTTTTCTCTCTCTTTGTGCCTGGGTCAGACTGTTTATCCCCGCTCTAAGCATGAGTGTAGCGGTGGCAGAGGGCTGCTTTCTGTCCGCTCTGCAGCCCAACTCGTCCTGCACCGCCTATGGGCTTCCCTCGGACGGTATGTCTCCGGCCAGGAGGGTCCGAGAGCAGGTCCGGATGCGACTGGCTGAGAAGAAGTCCTCCTCCCTGCCCAGGCTGGACGACTCTATGTTTGGACCAACAGGTGAGCCACATCACTTTAAAAGTTGGTTTCTAATTAGCCCCAGCTGCTTAACGTTAGATAGACTACACGTTGTTTTCAGTCAATAAACTACAGGTTGAAGCACTGCTGCTGCTGCCAGACCATTAAATACACATTGTGCAATAACAATGTTACCAGTAAAAACATGCTGATAAGGAATTACAAGGCAGAGTTAACTGTGGTTGAGGTGGTGTAAAGTTTATATTTATTCATAAGATTATATACACTGCTTCAAAGAGGCGTTAGTGGAAGGATGCATGTGCAATATCTGGAAGGGCATTGGTGCAATATTTGTAATTTGATAGTGAATGTGTGGGTCTAATATAATACAACATTTGTGCAATAAGTAAGTTATTGATCGCTGCTTGATTTAATGGGAAATGTGCAATCTGGCTAGAATATATGTGCAATATCTGGGGGAGGATGTGCAGTAGGTTATCCTTCTTTGTGTGTGTGTGTGTGTGTGTGTGTGTGTGTGTTTGTGTGTGTGTGTATATTATTGAATGGTAAGTTGATTACATTTGTATTAGACAATTGGGGTTTACGTGCAGTTTAGTGTCCCAAATTCCCCGTAACGTAACTCCATTTGTACAGGTCCTATCCCCTGACCAATTGACTATCCTAACCTTAATCACTTGAGGTCAAATGCCTAACCCCAACCAATCGAGCTGCTTTGTAGGGCGGGTCTTGGCATGGCCATAGTGGAATCTGGGACACTAAACTGCACGTAAACCCACCGCACAATTGTATGTTTATTAGTGTGTTTATGTGCAATGTGTCGCCATTTTTGTTCTCTCGACTGCCCAAGACAGATTTCTCCTAAAGGAAACAATAAAGACATATCTTATCTTATCTCATTAATTAGCTGCATTGATTGTTTTTCGAGCACTTAGGCAGTGGAACAAGTTGTAAATGCAAGAGTAGTAAAAGTCTCCTTGGCTCTGTTTTAGTCTCTACCAATTCCTGAGGGAAACACGATGGCTTTAGCTGCTAAATGTTCCACTGTGTTCACCAGCTTCTTACAAACTGTGTCTGTTTGGCGATCGGTGCTGGGCAGGTAGTGGTCAGTGGGTTTATCAGAGCATTTGTGCTGGAAACAGCTACCTGCTGCTGAAAAGGGTGGAGTCTGTAGAACTAAAACAATGAGCTGAAGGAGTAATGCTTAAATATTTGATGTAGCTGAGGGTCGCTGCAGTTTTTGGGAGACAATTCTTGGTTGGTTCGTCACTACAAGTGGCCCCTTTGACATTACACCTAGTCACGTGATCTGTTGTTAATATAAAATATTGATAAGTGCAGCTTCAAAGCAACGTTTGTTTTCCACTGAGAAACAACACTCTTACCTCAAAACCAAGATACAGACAAGTCATTTAATCGATAAAATGTCCGACCTACTGCACAAAAGTTCCAACAACAAACCTTGATATTTAAGAGGCTGAAACCATTGAATTGTTTAGAACTCGTACAGATTGAAATGTGGGTTTGGGCAACCATTGTTGGCTCTATAACACACGTATTTCTTTATTTCTTGCTTACCTGACACCTGAGTATGGTAACCTTATCATCCTTGATGTGATTGTTTAATATTCCGTAGTTCTGGCTTAGGAACTTAGGAGCATACATTATAATAGTGTCTGTAACAGGTAAATACTTACATTATATTTTGTGTGCTGCCTGTATTCTACAGGGACTTATGTGTGCTGGGTTCGCCGTGTTGTACATTGTGGTGTTGCTACAATGTGGGTTTTTTTTTAATCATGAAAAAATCATTTCACATTCTTACCCTGTTTGTGGTGTACTATGTATCTTTACCATTAACACCTCATTGTACTTTCCTAATGTAACTGTACACCATTTGAACACAGTGGCGGAAGGTTGTGGGCTGATGGCTTACTTTTTTTCAGTAAATGTAACCATTCTTACTTATTCTTACTGTAAAAGATTAGCCACTGACACGCAGAGGTCCAGGGTTGGAGTCCGACCTGTGACTATTTCCTGCATGTCTTCCCTCTCTCTCTCCCCTTTCTCACCTAGCTGTCCTGTCCATTAAAGGCGGAAAAGCCCAAAAAAATAATCAAAAAAATAAAGTAAGTAGGAAAAAGTCAATAAGTCAGTCATGCTCCATTATTATTACAAAAAGACTCAAACGTTTAAAAAAACAACTCTGATTATGTCATCTCAGCTTGGGCATGACATTTAAAATGTTTGACAGAATTCCTGCATTAAACACTGGAGGTGAAAGATAGTGTGACAGAAGTGGGCATTTAGGAGCCAGGGAGGGGCTAATATATGATGCTATACAGTTGCATTATGGGATAATGTTATGGGAAATGCTTCTGTTGCTTAAATTTTTGACCATTCTTTTTTAAGAATTATATCTCCTGAATATTCCAAGACCTAATTGGATAGAAATAAGCTAATTCCACAATTTAACATTAATTTTGTTTGTTCGTAGGGCACACAGATCCAAAGAAAGTTGCATATCAAATTAATGTCATGTTCCAAACTGTCCTGAATGAATACACGCACTGTTACAACACTATTATTCATACAGTCAAGTAGTGATCGACCAATGATCAGCCTGGCCGATTATCAGGATCAGGATTGGCATTTTGCAGATTATTGGTATCTGTGTTTTAGTTGACCGATAATTAAAAAGTGTGCTTCTTTGGCTCCGCTACAGCTCTGTTAGCAGGCTGCGACACCTGCAAACAAACTGTTAGCACATAACAACTTCAGGAAGCTATTTTTGTTTTTATTTATTAATTTTTTTGACTGTGTATTAAGTTTAAAGTTTCTGTTTTATTAAATGCTTGCTTAAAGCATTTAAACTAACTTTTGTGTTGGAGTTTGTAACATTCCAAATTGTTAATTTTGACAAAAGATTTTCTTACTTTACTGTACAATAAATGCATATCGGTTCCAAATATCAGTTTCATTAACTACTAATAATCGGTATCGGTATTGGCCTTGAAAAACCAGTATCGGTCGATCCCTACTGTTAAGTGCCATCCCATGATGATGTGGAATTTAGAAATTCAAATTACTTTTTACTTTTGGTCTTTAGAAAATGTGTTAAAATGTGCACATGCTGGGTGCCCGGATAGCTCAGTTGGTAGAGCGTGTGTCCATATGTAGAGGTTTACTCCTTGATGCAGCGGGCCCTGGTTCGACTCCCACCTTTGGCCCTTTGCTGCATGTCATTCCCCCTCTCTCTCCTTCCATTTCTTCAGCTGTCCTGTCAATAAAGGCCTAAAAATGCCCAAAAATAATCTTTAAAAACGTGCACATGCTTGTTGTTGTGTTCCAGTTCCTCCCAAGGCTGTTCGGATGATTAATGCCACAGCACTTTAAAGTCCATTCAGTTTATTCCTGGATGATTACTATTATGTCAATTTCCTTCACCAAGCCATTCATTCTAACCATTTCACAGGTTTTTGAACGGAGATGACACATTTATAAATGTATTAAATTCAACAACATGTGTATTACATAAAACTTTACCCAAAAGTGATGTAAATGAGGTCAGAATAGTTGTTTATTCTTGTTTATTGTTGGCCCACTACACAGGTTGTATTTGTCCACTATAGGAACCACACGGTGTGCTACTTCCTGCTCATTTCCTGTTTTTTTTCCTCCCATGGAAACTTTAATTATGACACCACAGGTTCCAGTCAGGATGGTTTTGACTTATGACTGTTCACATCTTGGACAATAACTGTTTTTGTTATTAGTTAGGAAGTATGAAGCAAAAGTGATAAGTGGGATAGTACGGTTTTTTTTTGGAAGTGTGGTTGTTTGAGGTACGTATCCATAGTGTATTACCTACAGTAGATGGCGGGCGGCATGCGGTAGACAAACGTATTGTAGCCACTTAAAAAAAATCTATATATGTTCAAGTGTGCGCTAAATAATATTTTCACCACTTTACCTTGCCGTCAGACAGTGCTTTCCAACGGGGAACTGAAGCCGTTATCTCCGCTTTCTTCAAAGCCACCAGACTCTGACAAAAACATTTTGTCAGGTCATTTTACCTCGCAGAACACCGGAGTTCTTGCTCTACCGCTGCCTCCATCAACATCCATCCACAAACAAACTAATGGATCAAGGCAGCGGTAGAGCAGCAACTCCCGTGTTCTGTGAGGTAAAATGACTGTTTTTGTCAAACGAGTCTGGTGGCTTTGAAGAGAGCGGAGATAACGGCTTCAGTTCCCCGTCGGAAAGGGCTGGGAAAGAAGTGAAAATGTCCTAAATATAGTGTACACCTAAGCTGATATTTTTTTTACCCCGTCTACAGCAGGACATTGCTTAGTTTACGTGTCGGTACTTTTGCCTGCTTCTCCAAACTGGGGGCGTGCTAGTCTCGCATTGCCAGACCTTCCTCCATAGCGCTGCTGAGGAGGGTCTGGTGAGTCCACACAGCATTCCAGGATGTGAGAAAGACGTGCTCTGGTTTATTGGCATTTCATTAAACCAATCACAATCGTCATGGGCGGTGCTAAGCGCCGTACGGAGCAACGCCGCCTATGCAAAATAGCCTCGGGAAGTTGTTTTAAGTTGTTTTAATCGTGCAACAGAAAACTCAGATTGGACAGATAGTCTAGTTAGCTGTCTGGATTTACCCTGCAGAAATCTGAGGACCAGTTGACCATAGTCCTCATAAATCCACCGGAATTTAAAATGGCAACACAGAGAAAGCCCAAGGTAAAGGATCTCTGGCCTAAATGAAGAAGTAATCCCGGAAGTGGAACGTTGTGTATATAGACTAGGGGCGTGCTAACCGCCATCTACTGTAGCTAACACACTGACTATGAAAAAGTACCTCATAGAACCACACTTCATAAAAATCCGAACTTTCCCTTTAAGTACACAGATCCTCCTTATGGTCTCTGCTTTGACATATGAAGGTTTATTAGTGGCCAGTCAGCCTGGGAAGTTCAGATGATCCACATCTGTCTCATCGCAGGCCAAATGGTGACCTGGCATTAGTCTTTTCAAATGGAAAGTACGGGAGAGGAAGGGGAAATCCCTCCCTCCCTCCTCAGACTGCTTCTCCTTCTTCTGTCTGATAAGACTGCAGCGCTTCAGTTTGACCCAACAGAGAGTCAGGATGTTGTTTGAAAGCTGCATGTAAGCTTGTGTGAGATCGTCATTCATTAGTAAAAATGACTAACTGCATATCTCCAAGCCAGCACAGATTACTTTTCATTAGAAATTCCCATTACACATCCACAGTTTTAGGTGGAAACCAGAAAAATGACACACCTTTACAATTTGATGTAATTTGCTATTTAACATTTCCCAGGTGATAATCCGACATCCGATGAGTACCTGGGGCACAAAAACTGAGTTTGGAGCTATCCCCACATAGCAGCATCTCGAGCCGAGGACATTTAAAACACCAGTTTAAAACTACCCAGCCACTGACCCAAAATTATAGAATTAAAGGTGCCGAAGGTAGGATTGCGAAGATCCAGGACTTAGCCAAAAAATTTGAACATCGACAACTTCTCAGTCCCAAAAGTGACGGTCTCCTAAGCTCCTCCCCCCACAAGGGAGAATGAATGCGTGTGCATGAGCACAGTTAGTTATATATGTGATTTTGGATGTCTTTTTACTTCAGTATAGACAGCCAGTGGTTACCGTTTATGTCTGGAATTAATTAGAAAGGCTGCACTGCATTACCTTGCAACAATAAGCACCTTTTGACAGAAGTTATTGCAGAATTGATTCAATGTGATTGATGACACGCTTCCATTTTCTGCTCAAGAGTCTGGTAAAACATTTACACAAAGTACAAATGTGAAAGAAGACCAATACACATTTAGAATTGTAAAAAACATATTTTACTTTTAAAAGACAAATTGAATTAAAAATTAGTTTTTTTGCTTAGACAGCAGTATACATCGTATATGTATTGGTTTTGACTTGTGTACCTATTTTGTCAAAATTATAATTACCAAAAAAGAAGACATTTTTCAGCAGTGACAGAGGCCCTCATGTGTGTCACAACCAAAGCACAGCATTGTGCTACTTCATGACTTTGTTTAGTATTGTTATAGTTAAAATTTCCCTACACAAAAAGTCAGGAGCGTTCAGATTTTAGTTTATTTTACTTTAAAACAAAACAGCATGTGATGTAAAGTATGCGTAATGTTGTGGTACGTAGGCTAATACATGCAAAACCACAGATTTAAAGTTATTGTAAAACATTTTCGTTTATGGTGAAATGGCTCTAATTGCCATGTAGCCTGAATAAGTCAAATTTTCTCATGAGATCTAAGTTGGTGCTTTACCCGTTGTGACCTAAGTTTGGAATTTATTTTGTGTGACATTTGAAGTTGAATGGAACTGAATAAGCCAAAGAGGTTTGGCAAAATCGGATGAAGTTTACACATGGTGGTCTGAATTCAACATAGTCTGGATGCAGTCCAAACCACAATGAGCGTGAAAACAAAGGAAACAGATGGAGAGGACGAGTGGAGCAAAACAATGCAAACTTGGATGGAAATGAGATGCTTGTGTGGAGCGATGATGAGTGTGATTGACCAGGGGTGTCAACTCCAGTCTTTAAATTGTAATGTAAAAAAACTTGTTGAAAGAGAAATGCAAGTGAGGTTCAACACACCTCCTAAGCTCAGTGACCACCTTCTGTGTGGAACATTCCTTTCCAATCTCCTCTTTACAGCATGTTATCAGAGACTATTTTAGACTGGTCTCTACATCGGCCAGTGGGGTCAGGCAGGCTGTCATTGTCTGATTTTTTTCACTGGGCCATACAACTCGAGGGCTAAACATCAGGGCAAATTGGATATACTTAGATCTGATGACATTTGACAGTTGAGAAATTTCCCCTCGGTTATAGCACTTCTGGCCTTACGATTTGTGCTGAGACCTAAAATACAGCATTCTGGATATACTGGCAGAAACTCAAAGCATTGTATTTTAACCTGGATTTTTCATGTCCAAGTGAAAGTAAAAAACATCTTAGGAGTTTTTTATTTCACTACCTGAGGTAGTAAAAACAACCAAGTTTGAAGGGTTGTGAAAACATCCTTATCCACAACAGATGAGTTAGATTTGCAGTTAAGTGAGATAAGAAGCAAAGAGCATAAAAACTGTAACCATTCCTAACCACCAAGGCCAGGGTCAAACTTTCAATGCAACGCAATGACAGGAGTCAATTCTATACACAATCCTGTCCCAATTGTTTAACTATATGTGAGCTTGGATGAGAGGAGATGGGAGTAGACCCTGACATACAGAATACCACTGCAACACTTGTGCTGTAGCATAAAGATGGTGATATTCATCAGTTATTACATACATTATGTCCTAAGTATTGGTCGAGTTGGCACTAAATTGGCAAACCTCACCATTTGTCTAGTGCGAAAGCCAGATCAAAATATCCCCCCCTGAAAAGTCCAAGACATGCTAACTTGAAAACCATTGACCAGATTGCCATGTCATTTACTGCACATGCATGTCCGCCAGAGGATGAACCATTTCCATTTTGGCTTTCTTCAACACTCAGGCCAGAATGTTAAAGCAACAGTTCAACCTTTTTGGGAAATATGCTTATTCACTTTCTTACCGCGCGTTAGAGGAGAAGGTTTATACCACTTATGGCTGTAACCTAAATATAATGCTTCAGCCAGTAGTCGGTTTGGCCACAAAGGTTTCCCGTTGCATGTCTGTTTATTTTTATCATATAATCTTCTTTTAGTGCAACCCTTGGGGACATCTTAGCCCCATGGATTGTCAATATGTTGTTTGTTTTATCCCACACTTTGGCATTGTGGGAAGTAAATTATGTTGCAGATGATTGTAAGACTCTATTTATTGTGTATGGAGTTTAGACTTGTGTTGAAGACCAAGGTGTTGGAGAACAAGTTGTTTTTGGATATCATGGGACAAGGACTGGAGCTGTAGCAGAAGATGAGTTTGTGACAGAGATGGATTGAGAAAACGTGTTGCGAAAGGGTTGGCTCGGTATCATTACCCAATAATGGCTCATGGTGAATATGAGGAGCTGCACACATTCCATACGCAAAATAAATACATAAATCACTCTGAGGCTTCTTGTTTTGCAGAGCCAATGAGAAAGCTGTCTCATCTGGGCTTAATCACAGTCATAAACGTTTGAGAGAAGAGTTGATTGAAAACATACTTAAACTTCAGATAAGCAACACTCCAATATTCTGGATTTTTCGTGGCATGTGAGCGTTTTTGTTCAGACACAGTAACTAAGTATTAGCCTACTTCTAACCATTTGACTGTGTGTCTTAGTTGCATGTCTGTCACTATTCGAAAGTTGAGACATAGACCTTCAGTAAAGCGCTAAAAGACATATCTAGGGTAGACTGGATACGACACCAGACACCCTGATAGAGAAGTCTGGATATAGGGGAGTTACAGCAGAGACACCCCCACTCTCCTGGATCACTGCCAAGATAGATAGCTAGTTCAGAAACATACACAGTAACGCTTGTGTTATGCTTGATCAGAATTAGTTTGTATGGCATGTTGTCTGACAACCTCTGAAATCATAGTTTTTTTTCCCAACAGCCACATGTGAAGGCAGGGTAAAAAGTTGACCGTCATGAAGACAGAGGAGATGCGATACCGTTTAAATATGGGGATAACGGTTCCAATTTTCCGACAAGGTCTCTTGAAAGCATTTACAGTGTTGCACTTGGTTGTTCACATGCAAAGTAGCATAAATAGTTGTGTTAAGAATGAAAATAGGGAGCTAGAGAGCTCCTTTCTCATCCCCGCACAGCTGGTTGTGAATGTGGGAAACTCGGTTTTTGCAGATAGCGTCAGACACAGGCCTCTCTAATCCGATGTCGGGAAGCTGTGGTTGTCCGACCATGTGTCAGAAGCTGTTCTGATGGAGTATAATGGCAGTTTAAGTAGTCACCTGCGGTCTATTGGCATTTCAAGATCCCTTATCACAAACACCACCACTGACAGTGTGGACAACAGAGTTAGACAAACTATGACTGGAGCCCTGGTAAACGTGGGGTATACTCACCGCAGTCGAGCTGTTGAGCGCCAGTGTGACGTCATGGGAGCGCCGTAACTGTTTATACTCGCGTGTGGTGGTCGCGACCGACTTTGCTATTTCTATGGACTAGAAGAAGAAGAAAAAGGTCAACAACGGCAGAACTGGCAGCAGCATTGACGTCAACGCTTCGATTTGATTGGATGACCTACTTTGTCGGATCAAGCCTTTCATTCGCCATAAAAGAACTCATCTTAACCCAGTAAGTTTACAAGAGAGACTTGCAGTCACTCTGAGAGTCAGGACTGATCGCGTCGGGGTCCTGATCACCCTGTCGGGGTTGTGTTCGCTATAACAACCGCCTCGCTCTACATTATCCCTTACTTACGCTTGTTAATAAGTTTGCCAGATCGGGTAGCGGATCTGTAGTTCGAATGAACTGGACAATGTAGTGTAATGGACAATTCCGCTTCCAACCTGTAGGGGGACCGAAGCGGGAAAAGTTACATAGTGTTGCTTTAAGTTCTTCAACATAGAATGGGAGTCACCTGGGTAATTTAAAGCTTTAGTGCGTAACTTTTTTATAATAATGAACGTCCGTTACATTCAAGCGATTGCCAAATGAGTTGCTGCAAAGCTAAGACTGTCAGCTCCACACAACTCTCTCTGTACAGTTACAGGTATAATATGTATGGATGTATAATAAGAACTGCATACAGCATTCAAGGCAAAGTCCAGTTAATTCCTATGAGAGTTGCTCAGTGGTGCATGAAGCCATCATGGAGCCCAACCTGTGTATAAAATGACCCTGATGATCGGCGCTGGTCCCGTACTATAAGGCCCATATAGAAGGCGCACTACAGACCTCAACCGGCCGAGCCGGCTACTTCCGGCTTAACGTTCCACTAACTTGAATGGGGATTAAATTATTTAATTGTGCGTTTTTTTCCAGACTTTCCTAATGTTTTTGGACCGAATGGATTAAATTCTGATAGTGAAACGGTTCACACAAAGCAGTGAATCAGAGGAATTAAACTGTATTTTCTGATTGTTTCACGGCGGTTACATTGTAAAGGACAAATAAACACACACTGAAGCTGCCACATTGACGGATTATGAGTGAATGCAGAGTTTCAGTCTGTGTGTGTGTCGGTTAAACTTGTGCGTTGGTATGATATGCTGAAGGGTGTGACAAAGCGGTGGTACCTGGAAGTGAGAATGGGCTGCAATCTTCACTTTGTCGTCTCGTTGACTATCCCTTCATGGAGAAACAGCTGATTGTGCATTGTGAGTTCTGTCTGTCTGTTTATTTTGTATCGATATTTTTATCGACAAAAGAGGGGCCCTGCAGAAAAAGTGTGGGAACCACTAAAAAACAAGGTTTAAAAACATTGGAGCCCTCCTTTAAATATTGGTGCAATCGAATTTGATAAAATGACTAATTTTGTGTGGAAAAACTCTTAATGATTACAGCTGATAAGAACCCTTATAATTAAAAAGCTTTAGTCGTCTCTGTGGTTGCGTTGCTGTGTAATAAGAGATCCAGATCACATGTGCCGTGCATGTTCTCCCTATTGTGGTGGTCGTGTATGTGCATACCTTCCCCCACCCCCACCCCTGACCTGGTGATGCTTACGCTCAGGCATGCAGGCCAGGTCCCCTCCCAGCAGCATCTCCTCCCTCCTCCCTCCTTCCTTCCGTCCTGCTGGACTGGATGCCGTGTTTTGTTCTCCTCCTAGCATTTTACTCCAGGCTAGGCTCCCCCTTTCCTCTCTCTGTTCAGCTCATAGCTGCTCACTTGTGTAATGTTTTATAGAATAACGACTCCTGGGTGTTCATTCATACATGTGGTTAGTTTCTTCAAGTCTTATGTTCATTATTTCCATCTGTGAGTTGAATCCATCTGTTTTACAGTAGTTCTGCCCAATGTGTACAAAGAGCTTTAATGTGGACACTTTCCTGTTAACATGATCATTTCTGTTTAGTGCTTATAACATAATGTTTAGTTTAGTTTATTCACACAACACAACAACAATACGCTTTGATACAAGGTAAAACACTGTGCAGGGGAGGTTAGAAGCCAAGAAAAGGCTTATAAAGATACCATCCCTCCAAAGCCCGAGACACACCAAGCCGATAATCAGCCGTCGGACAGTCTGGCGAGGTCAGTGACTCGAGTCTGTTTGGTGTGTTCCGTGCCGTCGTCCGTCCGAGGGGCCGTCGGCCTTCATTTTGGCTGATTTGACATGTTGAATCGGAAGGCGGGCACTGCCGGCAGTCGGACTCAAATGACCAATCTGATTGGTAGAGTGCTAACCCGGAAATGAGGAGCGGAATGAGCGTGACTAGAGTCTCTCAAAATCTGACAAAATCTTTTAAACTGACCTTTGTCGATCTGAAATGAAGACCTGGCCTATTTCTCGCTTAAAATGTTTTCAGACACACGTTTCGGTGAACTATTTTAGTACAATATGAGAACGTATTCTGAACAAGCCACCATGACAGTCTGGCTTTGAATTTCCGGAGAAACCAGACCCATGTGTTCGTCCAATCAGCTGCCGGTTTTCATTTTTGGGGGCCTTTTTAAGGGCCTTGTTGATTTTAATGATGCTAGTAGATTGTTCCAAAGAAATGGTCCTTTGTATTTCAATGTATATTGGTTCATGGAGATGGAAGTCCTTAAAGTGTCCTGTGTTGTATGAGTGAATCTCTGTGGACAGCATACAATGTTTTGGAAATCTTGGCCTATTGTCTTACGGGGCCTTGACCTGGTTGCTGTGTAAATAGTGAACATTGTAAATAGTTAGTTTGTTACTTGCTGTTTCACAAATTGTGCTTGTGGGCAGCACTGTCTCCTCACAGATGTCTTAAGAGTTACCCCCATACATACGGAACAAGTAACGAGCGGAGAGATAGGTTACATTGTTCTCGCAAACTTTCAGGCTGCTCAAAGAAGGTTTCTGATCAAACTATCAGGGATTCCATGCCAGCACAGGTGCTTTATAGATAAACTGTAAGGCGGGTGTGTCTTCAAAATACCTTCCGTTAAGATGTCCACTTTTGTTTTGTTCTACAGACCCATCTGTATCCGCTTTACACACACACACACACACACACACGCATATGCACACACACACACACACACTCACTCGCACACACACACACACACACGCACGCACGCACACACACACACACACACACACACACACACACACACACACACACACACACGCTAACAATTTAAATACTTATCGTCTCTTTGGGACCCACTATTGCACCACACTTACACATGAACGTCCGTTTTGTTGTCTTACTGTATGCATATATGGATGTTTTTATGTATGTATACCTATGTATATATGTTGTATCACTGTCTGTTAAATCCCCCGTTGTGTTTCAGCTTCACCAGTTCAGAGAAGAAAAAAAAACAGTTGAAGGTTTAGTCCAAGCACCTCTCAATGAATCATTTTCCATCTGCACTGTGCTCTCTTATCCACCAGTGCGGTTCATAACACGAGGTGGCATTCTGAATATGAATATGAAATCTGTTTTGACACAGTACCATAATGATCCAAAACAGTAACATTTGCTCTTTCTTCTCTTTGTCTAGACTACAGCTTCCCTGAGGCAAAGAGCTTTTCCCACAGCCACGGTTTCAGTTCCAGATCCATGATACACACACCCAGCCGCGTCATGGCCGTGAGTACCGCATGCCACTACTGCATTACACTACAATACATGCAAGAAAACATGGAAAAGAGCTGCCCAGTACAGATCAGTGCAAAAAGACTGTAGGTTTGGGAGCCGTTTAGTGTATCTTAGGGCAAAGCCTGGTAACACAGCAGCTTAAACCATGTACATTTACAGTGGTTAGTTCTTCTGACATCACTACAAGAATTGGTTTGTTTTGGTATTTTACACAGTGTGAAGAGGATTCACTGTACTCTCCATGCAGCCAGAAACATGTCAGTTTGACTGAAGATCTTCTTTGTGGAGTTTACTCTTGCAGTCCACAGATACAGTACACAAACAATCTGGATTGGAGATTGCACTCACGAAGTTAATTGCTGACATTTATTCTATTCTATGCTATTCAATTTTATTCATAGTGTCAAATCAAAACAGATGCTCTCATCGGACACTTTACAGATAGAGTAGGTCTAGACCAGTGGTTCCCAACCTGGGGTCCGGGGACCCCTAAGGGGGGCGGCAAAGATCATAGGGGGGGCGCAAGTCTTTATCTGGTTTGAGGTTGAGGTAAAAAAAAAATATTTGCATGTTAAACAAATTATGATAATACACTAGAATATAAAAGTTGGTATAAAAACTATATATTTTTGTTCTCGCTTAAAATTGTAGGCAGGCTACTTAGTAGGCCAAACCTCCGGGACCTCTTAACCTGGGACCTTGCTGTCATCAGGTCAGCTGCTAGCTGCTATCTGCTATCTGCTATCTGCTAGCTGCTATCTGCTATCATCCCGCCACAGCATCACTATTTTATGAATGAAACATGGCAGAGAAACATAAAAGTGCTGATAACTCCTCTGTATCAAAAAAGAAAGTAAGGCTCTATCTCGAGAATTACCTCCACTTCGGTTTCGGGGGGGGCTCAGCTTTTCTTACACATAAGTAGGGGGGGCGCCAAGGAAAAAAGGTTGGGAACCACTGGTCTAGACCACACTCTATAATTTACAGAGACCCAACAATTTCCCACCAAGAGCAAGCATTTGGTGCAACAGTGGCGAGGAAAAACTTCCTTTTAACATTCAGAAACCTCAGACAGAACCTGGCTCTTGGTGGGCGCCCGGTTGGGGGGAGGGGGGGGGGGGGGGATTCACAAAGAGAAAGAGAGAGAGTGTGTGTGTGTGTGTGTGTGTGTAATGCCTAGTTTCCTGTGTAATGAGGGGATTATTAGCAGCATTCCTTTTGTAATCCCTTTCGGTTTTACCTCCAAATAGTGGTTGAGATGATCTGGATAAACTGTTGGCTTGTTTACCACTGACACTTCATTTCCTGAGTCTTTCTTGTCCCAGATTTCTGGGTTCAAAACCCAGCCAAAACTATAAAAATAAAATAATAATAAATAAATAACAACATAAGTTGTAATAAAATGATCATTCACTCAGACTTCATTTGCAGAGCTCTTTTTATACATACAAAGTGCTTCACGGAGACCACACAAAGCGACATGACTTTGTAATTAATAAAACACTCAATAACAGCATACTCTAAAAATAAAAACATGAGCTGATAGCATTTCCTCAGCTCGTGTTCGGCGTGATAGCCCAACATAAACACCAGAAAGAGATAAAATCTTCAACTTGGTATATTCCAGTGGTTCCCAACCTTTTTTCCTTGGCGCCCCCCCTACTTATGTGTAAGAAAAGCTGAGCCCCCCCCGAAACCGAAGTGGAGGTAATT
Source organism: Sander lucioperca (assembly GCF_008315115.2). Lineage (NCBI taxonomy): Eukaryota > Metazoa > Chordata > Actinopteri > Perciformes > Percidae > Sander > Sander lucioperca. The sequence goes on along the minus strand of NC_050175.1, from coordinate 42,758,741 downwards.
CTCGAGATAGAGCCTTACTTTCTTTTTTGATACAGAGGAGTTATCAGCACTTTTACGTTTCTCTGCCATGTTTCATTCATAAAATAGTGATGCTGTGGCGGGATGATAGCAGATAGCAGCTAGCAGATAGCAGCTAGCAGCTAGCAGCTAGCAGCTGACCTGATGACAGCAAGGTCCCAGGTTAAGAGGTCCCGGAGGTTTGGCCTACTAAGTAGCCTGCCTACAATTTTAAGCGAGAACAAAAATATATAGTTTTTATACCAACTTTTGTATACATTATATATTCTAGTGTATTATCATAATTTGTTTTAACGTGCAAATATTTTTTTTTTTACCTCAACCTCAAACCAGATAAAGACTTGCGCCCCCCCTATGATCTTTGCCGCCCCCCTTAGGGGTCCCCGGACCCCAGGTTGGGAACCACTGGTATATTCCAGCTTAGACCAAGAAGTAAAACAGGTTAAAACGGTACATTTTCTCTTAAAGAGTAGCGCAGTGTTCGTCACTGTTCATTCCTTGATTGAAACCTTGTGAGTAAAGCCTAAACACACACACACACACACACACACACACTCTAATGTGTATGCATACTGTTACCTCTCTGGTCTAATTGCTGACCAAATTCAGAACAATGTGAAGGCAGAAGAAAAATATAAACAGGACGCATGTCTGTTTCTTTTAACTGGCCAGTCTAACAATAAACAGGCAGCGGTGAGCTTCCTGCAGCTTACTGTACAGTAGCCTGGCTTTACTTTAATATAGGAAGAGCTGTTGAATGTGGAACCTCTCACACCAGCTTTTTGCTGCCCTGGACGGTTTCACCAGCCTCAAACACTGTTTATGTATAACGGTGAAAAAAGAAGATACTCACGACTTCTTTTCGACCTTACACCAAACAACTTTTCAAGCTATTCCAGTGTCACAGAGAAATTTCCAATTTCATTCCATTGGAATGAAATCATGAGAGTCTTGCTAGAATTGGGGCACACTCCCGTCATATCAACCATTCGTTGTAAGGTGGTCATAAAACTAAGTCCAAGCTGTCTTAAGTCAGTCTTTTTCCCGTCTTGACGTTCAGACAAAACCAAACGTGTTTAAATTCTTTTCAGAGTCTTCAAGTGTATGGTAGGCATTACCTGTTCTGTAAGAGCTTCTCTATAAGTACTGAGGAAGTTATAGGAACATTTGCCTTTTTCATTTCAGAAATTCAGAAATAATGGTGTGTATCTTGGTCTGCTGCTGTGTGTCTGTTAACCTTTCATTTCTCCCCACACCTCCCGCCCTGCAGATGCCCACAGCACCCCTTCGCTCCCCCGGTTTCTCCTCTCGCTCTGCTGTGGAAAGCAGCTCCAAGGTGAGCCATAAAGACTCCAGCACGGCCCGGAGCAGCTTCCGGTCCTTCCAGTCACAGAGCAGAAGCAGACGCTCCAAGTCACTGTGCCAAGCAGACCAGGAGGCACTTCCTCTCACTGTGCTGCCTCCTCCAGAGAACGCCTCCTACATGATCACTGTGCCTCCCTCTGGCACCCTAAGGCGCAGCCTCAGCGGGACACTGGCCCAGGACAGAGGCTGCTGGCAGGCCGAGGAGCTGCCGTGTCAGTACACCTACAAAGGCCCATCCCACCGCACCATCAGCAGAATCACCAACCGGCAGCAGCAGCAGCAGCAGCAGCAGCAGCAGAGCTCTGCCATTGGCCAGGAGGGCTGGGTGGGGACTGGCAGGGGTGTCCCCATGGCAGGTGACGGCTGGGGGACACAGTGGCAGCAGCACGTGTCCAGGGCCAACCATGCCATGGGGACGGGCCAGTACCAAGCCACGCTCCACCGGGCCGCCTCGCTCCGCAGTTTGAGGAGTGTCGGGAAAGGAGTGGATATCTTGGATGGAGCGTCGATACACAGCAACGACCCACTGGAAGAGTGAGACATATTATTCATTCATTTACCTGGCTAAAGTATCTGGGCCGGTTATTATTATTTTCATTGTGGATCATTGTCATTTGTTTTCTGGATTAATGGATTAGTTGTTTGGTCTATAAAACGTTAGAAAATTGTGTGTGTGTGTGTGTGTGTGTGTGTGTGTAGTATGCAGAGTCTGGACATGGCTACAGCTGTCAAATATCTGTCTGAGTCCGATGATGCCTTGCAAGTCCTGGGAGCGGCATACATACAACACCAGTGTTACCATAGCAATGATGCCAAAAACCAGGTAACACGCTTTATTGTGTCTGGTCATATTTCTCTTATTTGCTGTATTTATCTATTTGTGTTTGATTGTATCATTTAATTTAGTCTGCAATGTGTCCATCACCAGCACTTCTTATCCATATGTTTGCATCAACACTATATGGTGATCCTCTCTCTCTCTCTCTCTCTCTCTCTCTCTCAGGTCCGTGCTCTGCATGGCGTCCCAGCTCTTGTTCAGCTTTTCTCCAGTGACAGCCTAGAAGTGCAGCGCTTTGCCACCGGCGCCACGCGGAACCTCATCTACGAGAATGCTCACAACAAGGCGGCACTCATCGACGCCGGCGGAGTGATGCGTCTGGTCAGCATCCTGAGCAAACCTGACGAGGAGCTTCGAAAGACCATCACAGGTAGTAATGGTCCTTGCTTTCAGATGGCTTTGAACCCTGCCATTGAGCTTAAGATATTTACTAGGGCTGTCAATCGATTCAAATCTTTAATTGTGATTAATCCCATGATTGTCCACAGTTAACACAGGGATTAATTGCAAATTAATTGCACATTTTTATCTCTTCTAAATGTACATTTAAAGGGATATTTTCAAGGTTCAAGTGATCCTTTAGACTCGACATACTCTAGTGGTAACTCCATTCACATCGACAGTACATGCAAATGACTTTAGTCTTGTGGAGAGAACCATCTGGAAGGTACCACTACCGGTCAAAAGTTTGGGGTCACTTATAAATTTCCATTCCACTCCATTATAGACAGAATACCAGCTGAGATCAGTTGCATTGTTTTTTTTAATCAGGGCAGCAGTTTTCGGATTACATTATGTGCTTACATAATTGCAAAATGGTTCTCGACTGTTGTAGGAAGAAGTGGCTGATCTTTAATGCAATATCTACATTGCCCATATCAGCAACCATTCATCCAATGTTCCAAAGGCACATTCTGTTTACGAATCTGATATCATTTTAAAAGGCTAACTGAGAAAACATTGGAGAAGCCTTTTGCAATTATGTAAGTACATAATGTAATCTGAAAACTGCTGCCCTGGTTAAAAAAAACAATGCAACTGATCTCAGCTGGTATTCTGTCTATAATGGAATGGAATGGAAATGGAAGTGACCTCAAACTTTGACTGGTATTGTACCTGTAATTCAGTCCCACCATCCAGGTGTTGTTACTGACTGATCTTTATGTATATTACTGCTTTGAATTACTCAGTTACTCAGGCTACAGGTTAAAAACGTGTTTGCTGTGGCTGCAGGTGTCCTGTGGAATCTGTCCTCCAGAGACAACCTGAAGGAGAAGCTGTCCAAAGAAGCTTTATCAGAGCTGACAGAGAACGTACTCATCCCTCTGTGCAGCAGCATGCCACTCAGCCCGTCTGAGAAAGACATCTTCTACAACACCAGCGGCTGCCTCAGGTGACTACACAAGAGCCTGCCCAAACTATTACCCTGTGCCCAACACATGTTAATGTTCTATGGGTTAGACACTGTAATCATACCAAAAGTTTGAATTTGTCACATTTGCTAGTTGGCAGTATACACAAAGTACAGCTGAGGCTCATGGGAAAGTATTTCATTCTGGACCAAATTGGTGGACCAACCAACTGATCAGTCAACTGGCACTGCCACGTCAAGAGACCTACTGCTAGCATGGATCAAAAGTAACAATCATACTCCAAAAACAATGGTCGAATGTTCCTCCACGTTGTTTTCCTCAACTTGGTCGGCTGAATGGCACTAAATACTACATTATTCATTAACCCTATCTGCTGTTGCTATGGAGATACCAGGCAGAAGCATACATTTTAAAGTTAAGGACAGGGGCAGCACTTGATTGCTTATATTGGAAACAGCATGATTAATTAAAGGTACATTCACATAGATGATCTCTTTACGCTGTCTTTACAGAATGCAGATTTTATTCACTTTAACAGCTTCTGTCAAGATCATATAAACATAATTTTTCCATAGCATGGAACTGAAGTTACACTGGGTTACACCTTGTAAAGCATGTCTCTGAGAAGTTTATTGACAGATAGAATTACATGTAAGTGCAGTAAGATCCAAAAAATAACTCATCCTTTCAAAGTGGTGAAGGCGCTACTGAAGGTTCTTAAAGTTTGTGCTATAATCACTCAAAGATTCATTTTATGAAGACAGCTTTACAGCAGTACGTTCCAACAGCCTAGCCAGGGTTTAAATTTCTCTATCTGTGTGTTTGACTGCATAGGAACTTGAGCTCAGTGAATGAGAGGACGAGACAGAAGATGAGAGACACGCGAGGCCTGGTGGACTCTCTGGTGTCCTACATTCAACAAGCGGACAGGGCAGATGACAAGGTAACTCTGACATGCACTGTTATAGCCTGTGACATTTTGATACACTGTAAATGACAATGTCTGATTTGAAAAGCACTATGGTCAGGCCTGGCAGGCCCTTTAAAACATCAATAGCTAGGAGCACTCACCACCCAAGCTGGAGATAAAAAGACCAAAAAGATTACCGTATTTTCCGGACTATAAGTCGCTCCGGAGTATAAGTCGCATCAGTCAAAAAATGCGTCATGAAGAGGAAAAAAAACATATATAAGTCGCACTGGACTATAAGTCGCATTTATTTAGAAATGTATTTCACAAAATCCAAGACCAAGAACAGGAAAGGCAAGTTATTCAACTACACAACAGCACACAGAACAAGGGGCTGAATACGGTAGGTGTCCGGTATGTTAACGTAACACATTAACAGTTATTCAACTACACAGTAGCACACAGAACAACTACCAGGGCGTGGAGACGTAACTGCAGCGTTGACGAGCCTCTCCCAGCAGGACGCTGTTCAAGCACCCATCTGTGGACTCGTTCCTCCAGCTCTGGCCATCTTGCTTTCAGCCCGCGATTAGCCGATTAGCTTTCTTTGTTTCCTTCATTGCAGTAAGAGTCACCTTTTCGCCAGTCCCTCGCAAGTTTCTCTCTCACTCCAAACTTTCTTTGTGCTGCTCGATTACCGTTTTCGGCTGCGTATTTTACTACCTGCAGTTTGTAATCTGCAGAATAAGATTTTCTTTTCTTTCTCAGTTGTCTTTAGGAGCAGCATATAGTTGTCACAAGCCTAGAGCGCCTCTCGCGGCTGTAGATGGTAATGTTTTCAGTATGAAATAACATTTAAAAACATGTTAAATTATATATATTTTGATATATAAGTCGCACCTGACTATAAGTCGCAGGACCAGCCAAAGTATGAAAAAAAGTGCGACTTATAGTCCGGAAAATACGGTACACAAAATGAAAGACTCCACAGCTTCTTATGACATTTAATAACATATTCACGTTAAAGGAAAAGGCCTGTCTATATTTTTCTTTTTTGTCAACAAATCCCATGACCCAAGACCCAAACTAAGACTTTGTTGTTAGTCATGCTCTCAGTACTTTCTAACTTCCCTTCCTTTTTAGCGGCGGATTAATCCACATTCAGTGCTCTAATGAGTATGTGTAGCAGCAGGACGGTGTGGGATTGAGTCAAAATAAACTACAGTGTGTGTTCATGGTAATGAAGGAACATGTCAGCCAGTGCAACAGTGTGGCTCACTGATGTGTTTCAATAGTTTTTGAGTAACAATTGAGCTCTATGGCACAGAGGGGTAACATATACCAGGCTTTGACTACTTAGCAAGATCAATTTTATTGTCGGTTCGGGTCTTTTCTAGCCTGGGAAAACTCTGACGAACTTCCGGCAAATTTGAGATTTGCTCTGCAAGTCAGTCTGGCCAAGAGCCCATTCAAGCCCATTTCCAATTTTTCCAAATCGAGGCACCAATCACAACTGTTGAGGCGGGCTTTACACGATGACGATGACGATAGCGCAGCAACGGCAAGCAGCTTTTTGTTTACATTCAACATGGCGGCCACCGAAGCGCAGCAATCCCCCCTCTCTCTCCCCTTTTAGCTGTCCTATATAAATAAAGGCCTAAAATTCCCAAAAAATTCACCAGCCGTATCTTTTAAAGCACTGCGTTAGAAGCGTGTTGCATTATTCGTTGGTATTTCTTCAGCCTGGCAGCTCCACTGGAATTGCACTAAGGGACTAAGGAATGTTAGCTTGTTATCCAATTCAGTACTTTATCTCTCAGTTCTACATTGTGAGGTACAGGGACCTGCGTTACTAGTCATACTTGGATAAATCTTTAACTAACTGGCAGATGATTGATAAAGGCTCTGCTTCCATTAGACAACAACATCAACCCTTCCTTCCTGTGTCTGATTTGACCAACATGCTGTGGGACATGTCATCGGTTTTTAAAATGAAAAAAATAAAAACACAAGGTGGCAGCTCTGGAAAGTTCGTATTTGATCTAAACTCTCCAACTAAATCTGATTCAAAATAATATTGAGTAGAGGAAAAAGGTCATGCTGAATTGTGTTTTACAACGTATTTAAGGTTTATGGATTGAGTTAGGACTCATTGTTGACAGCATTAAGACCATTCTCTATAATTTGCTGGCAGGAACACATTCAATTCCTCTATTCCGCAGATAATCTCCGTTTGTCCAAGACAAATTTCCTTCAGGACAATAAAATTCTGGCTTATTTTATCAATTCTTAGCTCATGTACAGTACTAAAATGAGCAAAATCCAGCCACCAGTATCTCAATTATGTGACCATTATAAACGGTCTCATTCACTTTAGTTTTCTCTTCTTTTAGATGATTATTTACTAAAAGTATTGTAGTTGGTTATCTAAAGTATTCAATAAAAAGATCCAACCAGATCCACTTTTGGCAATATCTGCCTATTCTGTCAAGACAAGTATTTTTTTTGTATAATTTTGTATAATCTTCATGTTTTTGAAAATACTGTAGTTGAATGAGATGAGATGAGTGGCGTAGCTCTGTGGATGGACTGCAATGTCTGCGGTTCACCACTTTGGTCCAGAGCAGTGTTGTAGTATAAGACCAGTCTTGGTCTCAAGACCACTTTTTGAAGGTCTCGTCTCGGAATCGACCGCATTTTTACTCGGTCTTGTCTCGGTCTTGGATAAAGAGGACTCTGGATCTTATTTCAAGACTGGTCAAGACTACAGCTGCAGGGATATCACTAAATTGCTTGTGCATTACTGTTATTGGATGTCAGACTTTCTGCTCCAAATGCAACCAATAGCTTGACTAATTTCTAATTTGAAATTTGTTACTGTTAATCACTTCTCCCAGACCCTTTAACACGCACTCCCAAGAAAGTGAATGCGGGAAACAGGAGAAAAAGCACTGGCTGTCTGGCACTGGCCTAGTCTTGGTCTTGACTCGGTCTCGCCCTGCCTTGGTCTTGGTCTTGTCTTGGTCTCGATACACTCTGGAGTTGGTGATGACTTGGTCTCGGTTTAGGTGGTCTTGACTACAACACTGGTACAGAGTGAAATATCTCAACAACTATTGGATTAATTGCCATGGCATTTTGTACAGACATTCATGGTGTCCAGAGAATGAATCCTACTCCTCTGACTTTTCATCTAGCGCCACCATCAGGCCAAAGTTTACATGTAACTAGTGAACTATATCAACATCTAAAATGTGCTCACAGCGCTGTGTTGGTTCCATGTTCCATGTTTCTATGCCTCAGTAACCTTTAAACATTCAAGGACATCAGGCATTCAACTCAGATTTCATATGATCAGAGTACAAACTTATCAGCTTATTCCACCAGTTGTGCAGTTTACATGTTTCAGCATCCACTCAGGCTAGTTATTTATTTATTACTGCTTTCAATACAAATGGTCCACTCTCACCCTCCTCTTGTCAAACCCCAATTCATTTGGTCTCCTGTATCTGTCTTTCTTAATGTTTAGGGTTTGGAGAATTCATTGTGTGTGATGAGGAATCTGTCCTACCAGCTGTACACGGAGCTTCCTCCCTCGGTCCGACACCGTCTGGAGGGCCCGACGAGAGCCTCGGCCTCCAGGGACAGTGAGGCCATCGGCTGCTTTACTCTGTATAACAAAAAGCACACTGAGGTACAATTCATCACACATCGTGAAATGACACACCGGAAACACGACTCTAAGCTAATGCTTATGTTGCTCTGCGTCTGCAGGATGTGTCAATAGCCAACTGTTTGCTAGCATGTTGTGCATACTGTAACAACTTTAAAAAGTGATATTATGTCAATGTGTGTTTACAGCTAGTTCCGTTTCCCTTAGTTAGAAATCAATCAATCAGTATTAATCAATTAATACTGCTTAAGTCTTAGGTCCTAAAATATAAAGTATAGAGTCAATGACAATTAATGTAACTACAACTTTTAATAGGAATTATCAGTATGGTAACGAGTTACATGCAGGCATATTTTACCAAAGAGTTGTTTTGCTTTGCTTTTTTCCCTTCATTTTATATATTTATGTATTCATTTTATTTTTAATTACATTACTTACCTTTAAAGTTATCATACGTTTGTCCCAAATGCATGTCCGCTTTTTAGACCCAAAGTTTATATAATCCCAAACATGTTGCATATGATGTCAGCCTACTAGCTTGTCTGCTACAGCCACCACACCCATCACAGCCATGCTCTCATTCACTCTGCACACTGTCACTGCTATTCCTGCTGCTTGGCAGAAGGCTGTCTGCTGGTGATTGCCCAATGCTTTTCACATAGACTGTAAAAACAATAGACGTTAGCAGCAGTGACGTCACCCATTGGTTTGTGGACTGCCGTTTAGAAGCCTCGAGTTTGGCGATACGGATGTCGCCATCTTGTTTTTCTTAACCCAGATGTGACGATTTTTACGGAGAGGGTGGAGCCAGTGTTGTTTATGGTTGCAATGATGCTGTGCTAAGCTAAATGCTAATGAGTGAAAGTTGCCGATTTTCAACCCTTCAGGAGCGAGTCCGGTGGATAATTATAGCTGGGTAAACTCGTTATGAAATTGTTTACTAGTAAGAACTAGGCTCATTTTCTCATAGACTTCTGTAGAAACATAGCCTAGTTCAGTGGTTCCCAACCTTTTTTCCTTGGCGCTCTCCCTACTCATGTCTAAGAAAAGCTGAGCCCCCCCTCCGAAACCGAAGTTGAGGTAACTCTCGAGATAGAGCCTTACTTTCTTTTTTGATACAGAGGAGTTATCAGCACTTTTACGTTTCTCCGCCATGTTTCATTCATAAAATAGTGATGCTGTGGCGGCAGGAAAAATGAGGATGATAGCAGCTAGCAGCTGACTTGATGACAGCAAGGTCACAGGTTAAGAGGTCCCGGAGGTTTGGCCTACTAAGTAGCCTGCCTGGTTGTGATTGGTGCCTTGATTTGGAAAAATTGGAAATGGGCTTGAATGGGCTCTTGGCCAGATGGACTTGCTGCGAAGTTCGTCAGGGTTTTCCCAGGCTAATAGAAACAGACTTCTTTTTGCAACCAGTGGAGTCGACCCCTGCTGGAAATGAGATAGAATGCGAGTTTAAGGCACTTCCGCATTGACTTCACCTCTCCGACCCGGAAGCTTCGTCCATTATTTTTACAGTCTATGGCTTTTATCCACGTATACATCTTAATGAAGGCTTTAATTGTCAGTAGCTGATATTGAAAACATGAAGAGAAAATGCATTATGACTGCATGACATTACATGACAAATGTTTTCTACCCATCTCATTCTCTTTTGGAGTCTTACAGACAACATCAACACTAGCCAACCATTTTTTTTTTTTATCCTTTTCTGGCCTCAATAACATACTCATTGTTGTGACACAGGTCTGGGAAGCTGGGGTGCTGTTTGTCAAATGCAATATCATAATCAGAGTTTGTAATGTGCTTGAGGCATTTCTGTACAAGTCATTTTAAAGATGTTTCACTTATCAAGCCTCAACAAGTCAAGCATTAGGTCGGGCCGTTGACACTGAGCAGGCCAAGGTTCTCTCAGGTATCTCGGTAATAGCTAGATAATAAGTGGCTGAGTAGTTAGAAACCTGAGAAGTGTCCTCAGGTCCACAGGGAGGATCCGTTTCCAATAGAACCAACACACAACCAGCAGATCACATTACTTATTTTAATAGCAAGCAGTGGAGGCTAAAGGAGTACACATCAGGCCCACTGTTACATGCATGTTCTCATAGTCACCCCAAGAGTGAGGATAAAGAGACCCGTTTAACTATATATGACCTACTTTTGCATGTTGCTTAGAGCAGATCATTAGCCAGGTTATATAGAGGCTGAACTGGGAGGATTTTTATCCTGCTTTAGCAGGGCCTGAGGGTAGTGATCTGTCCCTTTGTTAATGTGGCTAACACTTTAGTCCAGAGGCAGATGTCTTTCAGGCCATAGTGCGACATTCAGGGTCTCTAAAGGATACTCAGTTGTTCTGGTCGGAATCTTTTTCCTTGACTTGCCTTTGGTCCATGACCAAATATCTTGAAAACCAATGGCCAAACTGACTGTATGCTAACCCCCTCCTCCGAACAGTGATTGTCCAATAACAGCTTAGCAATGGTAACTGGCACTGCCAGCCTGTCAAGCTTTGTATTTGCCCACTAAAGCAATGTGCATCTGCATTTAAAGAGTTTTGAGAGTGATTTTTGGGAGAGTTTTTAGGCCTTTTTCATGATGATTTCATGATCAGAAATACAAGAGCAAACGTGTAACGAATGGATTAAGCACTGTGTTGCTCTGAAAATGTGAACAATAAAGCATGAATCTGACCTTGGTCATTTTGTTAAATGCATATTGTTTGCATTTTGTTTAATGCAAACAAAACCAAGGCCATGTTCTTTTCTAACAAAAAAGAAGGTGGCAGCTGTTTCACCCTGCATCATGTCCTCACAAGGTACCCCTTTTGGCACTGTGACTATCTACAAATATTTCGGTAAAATTGATTAAAGCCTTTCTTTCAAATTCCATGTTGATTAATTAATAAAAAAAGATATATATAAAATTATTTATAACCACTTGTAAACTCTTTAGGCCACTAGCCATCATTATCCATGCATAGAACTTTGCACTGGTATAATTATATTTACAAATCCATCAGTGGTCTGCTGCCCAATTATTTGTCCACTTAAAGGACATGTCATGTAAACAGTGTTGCCATAGTCTACATTCCCAGGGCTTAATTTTTTTCTCCATCCCCCCCAGTTTGTACAACATTTGGTAAAAGGCTTCCTCCCACTCTGCCCCCTGAACCTGTAACAAGCTGCAGCAGGAGCTGAAGCTGTCCAGGCAGCCTGATTCCCCTCCCCTAAATTACTTTTAAGACATCTGGAGGGAGTGTACATGGGGGTCTGCCTGTTCTTTTTGATAGTTAACCTTAACAACAATTTCAGGCCATTCTCATGAACCATCCCTATATCTACGAAAAAGTAATGCACTGTAATTTCTATGTGTTCCACGTATTTATTATGCACCACATTGACTGCGTAGGGAGAAGGTCGGGGTGGATGCATGGGTCCTAAAACACAGGGCTTTCAAGCAGGGAAGTCATGTCCAGGAAGAAGTTAAGGGAAAAACACAAGACGTGACTTTTACCCAGAAAACGGGTGTTTTAAACCAAACCACAATCTTTTTTATAATCTGAACTAGTTGTTTTGGTGCCTAAACTTGGTCTCACCGCATGACAGTCACCTTTGTTAGGCTAAACCTAACTGCAATGGCCGCTGAAACGTCAGCAACCTCGCGGTTCTCTGTACCCGGCTCACAGTCACCTTTTCTCGACAAAATTTAACTGGAAAGACAGCTAACCTTAAATGTCATGTGACCAGTCGGCACGTGACGGGGTCAGTGGTCGCTGTAATTTCGTAGGCTATCATACGAATTGTTGTGCATAGATTTTGGTACGATATCACACATTTTGGCACTTTTGCACATGACTTGTGTCCTATTTTAAAGAAGAAGAATACGTACTTTATTAATGTCTTGTCTGTCTGTAACTCTGTGTTTTGTTGCTGTTGTGTCTTGACCAGGTGTCTCTTGAGAATGGGACTGTGTTTAAATGAGATTACCTGTATGGTTAAAAAAAAAACGATGTAAGCTAAGCAGCCAAACAGGGTTATGTTTGAATGAAATAAGTCTTTTTTGCCGTATCACGCTTATAATACTAGGACTAACTAGCTTTACACTGCAAAACAAGAACAATACTGCTTTTTTTCCCATGTCTTCTACATGAGTCAGCAACTGGTAAGGATACTGACTTTTTGCCTGGAACATGTTAGCTTTAGCATCTGCCTTTTAGCGCAATATAATATATGTAGGCATCATGTGCGTGTTTAAGGCCCCTTTTGCAAGATTCTCATTTTAAAATGAGTAAGTTGAAAACATGAAATAAGTCAGCCGGAAACAGTTTTTTTTAACCAACTAATGGAGCTAACGTTAGCTTAATTAGTTACAACTAGCGACACCTGATAAGAGCTGATACAAGATAAAAAACGATGTGAGTAAAATGTAATAGAATAAACTTACAGTTGTGTAGCTACAACAGAACGTATTGTAAGTAAATGTACAATAAATAGGCATTTTCTCTCTCTTTTATCTCCATGGCAGCGTAACCAGAATCTGTCCATATTGTCTGAGGTGTCCCGACAACCTAAGGGCCCTGAGTGGCTGTGGCACCCTAATGTGGTGGCGCTCTACAAGCTTGTTCTGCAGAACAGCGACAGCAGCTCCACCAGCCGCGAGGCTGCCATAGGTGCCCTGCAAAATATCACTGCAGGGGAGGCCAGGGTAGGATTTCACAGAAATATTAACTATGCATTCCAAAATTAACTGTCTGATTTCTTTTGTGTGGTTGCTTTGGAGAAGGATTCTTCAGCAAGATAGCCAACAATGCCAAGACTGTATGGCTGCAGCCTGGAGCGTCCCATCTCATGCTGTCCCGCCTGGTGCCGTCCCCGAGCTTCTACTTTTCAAAATAAAAGCTGGCGTCTGGAATAAAGTACTTTACTACTTTAATACTTTATTTTTTTTAAAGACACTGAGTGTACCTTAAGGAAAATCACAGAAAGAAACCATCTTTGTCTGCAACCATAAATTGCTCTAGGTATAGAGTTATAATATTCGCTAACAAATGTCAACCAACGCTGATGCAGGTTTCATCAAATGTACGTTAACATCAGGGACACAACAATAACATCCAGAAATCAGCAAACTATATGTATGGTTAAAATTGTTACTTTAACAGTTTAAACGTTTTCCAATTGATTGCAACAAACGTGCCATAGGCGTCGATTTCGGTGTGGGGACAGTGGGGACGCGTACCTACCAGATTAGATAGACCAGTTAAAAAAAAAGTCCATAACACATATAATTCTTGAGCGACAGATGCCAAAAAATCCAGAGCAATCTCTATCCCCACAGGGCAAGCACACACAGGCACACACACACACACACACACACACACACACACACACACACACACACTCTGCTGCTGCGCTGGCTGCAAGCATCTCTGTTCACAACGCTGCCTGTCGGGACATTCTGCTTAACGTGAAAAAGCTTAACTGGTTTAATGTACCTAAACAACGATCAATCATCACTAAATTTCTCATGGCCATATCTTATAATGAACACTTAAGCCTGTCAAAAGAACTAAACCGAAATCCAACGATTAAGTTCTCACATTAACATTTTCTTCTTCATTGGCGCCTATGGCGAGGAAAAAGCTTCTACCTAAACAATGATCAATGATTACCAAATGTCTCTCTCATATTGCTCCTCATAACCACTGAAAACTGTCAAAAAATCTAACCAGAAATGTGGTGATGATTGATCGTTGTTTAGGTACATTAAACCACGTTAAGCTTTTTCACGTTAGGACTTATAAACCCCATGAGAACCGTGGGGAGTCAACCCACAGCCGCTCCGCTGCCCTGCTGAAAATGTGAAGCAGAAACGCTTAATTTCAGATAACTTCCATAATAATTTCACTTTGGGTTGGATTTTTTGACAGTTTTCAGTGGTTATGAGGAGCAATATGAGAGAGACATTTGGTAATCATTGATCATTGTTTACGTACATTAAACCACGTTTTTATTCATTAGCTACAGGACAGCGTCTTTCAAACATGACCTGCTCGAAAGAGAAACAAAAAAATGAATGCGTCATTGTACCCAGCACTTCTGGAAATGTACTTCCAAATTTGCGTCTCTCTTCACATTTCAAACCAAACTGACGCCCATGAACTTACCCGTATCTCCATCTGGAAAATAATTTGATTTCGTATTTTTGACCCTCTGAACTTACCGTTGGACACGCCTCGGCATGAGACGACACGGCATGAGATGGGACGGCTTGACATGGGACGCTCCAGGCTGCAGCCATACCCGCCTCAACAATGCACACAATCAGAACAGAAGTCAGTACAGGCTCATGTGATCTTTGCCCCTCTCTGCCAGTGGTCATCGGTACTGAGTGGTGTGGTGGTGGAGCAGGAGAGGATGCTGCCCATCCTGCTGGATCTGTTAGACACCAACAGTGACATGGAGCTGAGGTCTCTGACCGGCCTGCTGAGAAATCTGGCCAGACACTCCACCAACAAAGACCACATGGGTAAGATGCAAACTAGGATTGCTGAAGGTGCTTCAGTTCTCTTTGGCTCGCATTGCCAGAAAAATCTCCACAGGGGAGTTAGGTCTGGCTGCAACACAGATACATTCTGGGATAGGAGAAAGAAACGCTCTGGGTTGTTTGCATTTTTTTTAAATCAATCACAATCGTCTTAGGTAAGTCTAAGTTCGGACGCAGAAACAGTGGTTCTGCAAAATAGTCTTGTACAGGAACTTGTTTTGGTGGAACATTTGCACCCTGCAAAAGAAAACGCCACATAAAATCTTAAAGTGCCCATATTATGAAAAAATCACTTTTTCTGGGATTTGGGGTGTTATTTTGTGTCTCCACACACATACAAACTTTGAAAAAAATCCATCCATGCTGTTTAGAGTGAGATACGGTTTCTGAATGTGTCCTGCCTTCAGTCTCTGGGTGAGCTGTTCAAAATCGGCACGGCTTGTGACGTCACAAGCCGAAACGAGCAGGCTAACCGCAACCATTAGCTCGTAGCGTTAGCATGCTAACGCTATGGCTAACGTTAGCATGCTAACGCTAGCATGCTACCTCGTTCTCAATAGCAAAGCACTGCTACAACACACACAAGTTCACCATAATCTACAAAAGAACTACTTCCATGTGCGCCCTCATTTAGAAGTCTCCCTGCTAATCCTGCCTTGTAACTGACCGAAGTTGTAGAAACAGCCTTTCTTTTACTGTCTATGGAGCTAGCTAGCTGACATGATCTACATCTGAGCTACTGGGCATGTGCAGTGCAATCAAAGATAGTACAGAAGAAGAAGAAGAAAATAGGTCTCACTCTGTAGCTAAAACAGAGACCAGCTGAAAAGAGGATCTGCAGCAGTGAGAGAGCACTGCAGTACAACACAAATATGGTGTTTTTTGAAAATTAAACCATGTAAACCTATTCTGGTACAACCTTAAAATACAATTATGAACCTGAAAATGAGCATAATATGGCTGCTTTAAATGACTGTTGACATAATACAGTAACCTGAGCTATTTAAATTAGCTGGATACATGGTTAAACCTAATTTGCTCTTACCAGTGTATCGCTGTGTGTAGGCTACTTTGTCCAAAGCAATCCCCACCAATCGGTCCCAAAATCTTTACAATCATTCCCCGAAAGAACCAAGCAGGCCTGCCTTGTTGCACGATCCAAATTCTTTTCACAGCTTACAATTTTTAGCGTGTAGCTTGCTAGCTCGAAGGTTATTGTTGTTTCCTGTAGCGGAGGGATTTTGAGAAGGGCAACACACAGAGAGGCTTTATCCTGGAAATGTACTTCCATTGATCCAGACTAGAAGGGCACTGACAATAGTTCATAATTACACTTTAGTTCCAACAGCTACAGAGGCAGTTAATCAACTAGGAGACTGACATTGCTTAGTCCCATTGGCACTCTGTATCTTCCTCCATGACTCTGTATGTTACTCTATGTCCTGATTAGAAAATGGAGTCCCGTACTGCTGTGGTCACAGTACTAAACACTTCTGTGAGTTTTCAGTCTGGTCTGAACCCCCTACTTTGTATAATGTGGAACCAACACAGCACTAAGTGTGTTTGTAGGTGTTGAAATAACATGAATGATAAGTACCGCCTAGTGGGAATCAGTGCTAAGGTTAGCAAGGCTAACTAGCTTCCACTTCCCTTGTGGAATACAAACATACAAAGTTTTCGATACTTGATACTATGGAGGCAATTTGTTCGGGGCCTTAAAGTGTCAAAGTTTGGTACCCAGCCCTTTTTAGAAGATTTATATAAAAACAGTCCTGTAACACAACCCCCCTTGCTCTTTGTCCTTGCAGCTAAGAGCGTGGTGAACATTCTGGTGTCCAAGCTGCCCAGTGATGGCCTGCAGAAAACACCATCCAGCGAGGTGGTGGTCAACATCTGTGGAGCCCTCAATCACCTGGTCACCGGCAGTTCCTTGGCAGCCCGTGACATCTCATATTTCAACGGCTTGCCCAAACTGTTGGGAATCAAGACATCCCATGATAACAGGTAGGACTGACTTTTACTGGAATCATCAAATATCAATACGGTACAGGGAGAACACAGAGCTGCTGCTTCAGAAAGCAGAATGAGTAAAAGTTATTAACTTACCATACATTTTGAATCTATGAAAACTGTTTTACCTTTTCTTTGTGCTCTTTATAATTGGTTAATATTTTTTAGGTCCAACAATCTTTCAGTTTGGAAGTTGTTATCTCTGTTTGCTGTCAATGACTTTACATATTCTGGAACTGTTACTGCGCTCCCATCTGGCCACACAAACATATAACCCTCTGTTAAGATTTTAGAAGACATTTTAGAGTGTTTATCACTGGGTTTCTCCCCTCTGCTTTTGCTGTGGTATTTCCTCCTTGTCTCTAACCGTCTGTCACTGTGTGTTGGTTTAGCTCTGGGAGTATAAAAGCCGCCAGGGCGGCCTCCACTGTCCTCTGCAACATGTTCCAGTACAACAAACTGCACAAGGACTACAAACTGGTGAGGTGCAAAGCTGCTGATGCAGCTATTTTGTTTTCTATTAATGAATAATGAGTCATAGAGTTATGATGCTCTCCACAGCTTCCCAGAGCCCACGGTGAGGTCTTGTTTTAGTTTTCATTCATTTATTTAGGTTACACTTCTATCTGAACTCTAGTCTTATCTAAATAAGACTATATTATTTTATATTATATTATCTATACTTTTTTGGGTTCAGCATCACTGCATCATAGAGCATTCATCTCCAGACATACTTTGCTGCTACCTTAGAATCATCATGTCATCATCTGGGTGCCTGGGTAGCTCACCTGGTAGAGCGCATGCCCATATTTATAAAAATATTGTTGAAAAAAAAGCCAATTATCATACATTCAGCAGTAAAAACCAATACGACCAATTAAACCAATAAAACCTTTTAGTTCTCTTTTGGTCTCCACCAACTCCCAAGGGAAATATCTGGCTCTTGGTTAGCTGCTAAATGCTCCACTATGTTCACCGGCTAGATAGTTGCTAAATTGTTTCTGCTGCTTGGTACTGGTCAGGTGTACAGTTGATTTATCAGAGCTTTCTTTTCAAAAAACAACCTGCCAGTTACGTCTGGAAACAAGGTTAATGTGACGGAGTTTGAGGGCCAGAAAATATAGCCTACTAATTAAACTAAAAGATGCTTAACGCTCTCTGGAGCTGGAACGTTTGGTAATAATTGTCTTGTCCTACTTGGACACCAAGCCTTGAAAAGGGATCAACTAAAGTTGAAATCATGGCTCCTGACAACCAACAGAATCAAAGGTTGCAAGCAGAAGATGGACACATTTTAACTTGACATTATAAATTGAGAGGTCATTTTGTATTTGAAGATAGGGCAACCCTAACCTACAGATCCATGTGACCTCACATTGCCGTAAATGTTTGTGTGATGGAAGTGTTTTATCTCTTGCTGACCGCAGAGCAACCACAGGAACGAAGCACCCCAGAGTTAACTCGGTGCACCATTGTTTGTTTTAACTGCAACAGCAGAAGAGTTTCTGTTTGGCAGCAGCAGCAGCAAGGGCTGTTATTTCTCTCAGTGCTTCTAATCCTCGCACCAGTGATCTGACCGTGGTGAGCCATGACCACATTCTGAAGTACATCCATCATAAGACAGATGGATGGAAGTTATATAAAAACACTTTATTAAAAGGATATGACGAGGAAGAGAGATGATGGTGAAGGTGGGACAGTGTACGGATTGTTATGGGGTGGTGGATTATGGAAATGGGTTGTTGACTTACTTAAAACGTAAAAAAAATAAAAAATAAAAGGGTTTGGCACGTGTAAAATTAGAGATGTATTGTTGTGTATATTGGTTATCCTACTGTAAAAAGATATGATATATAAAGGAATGAGTTAAAACTGAACGAGGGGTGGGAAACATCACAAGCTTCGGCTTCATCCTGCTCCTTTTCGGACAGTTTTTGAAAATATTAATTGTAATAGTATTGTAATATTATTTGTAACACTGTATAGATATTGTTCTTGTTGCTACGCTCTTTTGTATTTTTATATTTTATTTTATAGTTATATATGTATATATGTATATATATTTTATTTTTGTTCGAAATAAAAATAAAAATGAAATGATTACATTAACTAAAATGTTTTTGGCTTCGACGCTGAGAGTCGGAGGCAGCTGGAACATCGCTAATTGCCTTCAGTGATCCCAACAGTACTGTCACTATCCTGTGACCTGACAGCCACCTCTTTGAATGGGTCCGGGTAAACTACAGTTGAAGCCCAGAAACCTTCATTAAAGTCTTCATTAAAATAGTTGACCCCCAGTGTTGAAAGACAGGCTTTCAGGACATTCACCCATCATGCCCCGGTTAGTGTTCCTGTTTATGCGTGGTTGTTGGTGTTTGGGATTCACTATGTTTGGCTCAAGTCTCATACTATCATGTATCCGTTTTCCTTCTGGTCCTTGGCACTTTGCCTGAGCCCTGGGCTGGGATATGTGGCAGAACATTTTATCAAGAGCTCTTTTGTTGTATCAGTTGATAAAAATAACGTCAGAAATTAAAGCACATAGTAATGTGCTTTGTTGTAGGGGTGTTTGACTCACACCCTTTTCCAGGAAATGCCTCTATTTTTTAGTATTTGAGACACTTCAACTATGGTGATACGTCAGGGGATAAAGTTTGTGTGTATCTTTTGTCTTTGTGGGCATGTTTTCGGATTAGTTCAACAGGAAACACCAGTTTGTTTCACGTCAAACTTGAAGTAGCCTAGCCCCGTTTAGGAAAGTGCTGGTATTCGAGACCATCTTTAAAGGTATGATATGGAGAATTATCCTAAAAAACAATGTATGGACTAATACAAAAGTAATCTCTCTCAGTGTGTGGCGGTGTTTGCCCTCTGCCTGTATGTCCTCTTTTCTTATTATTTTTCCGAGTGCGGGACGTTTATAGGCGCCAACAAAGAGTCTTTGGGCCAATCCCAATAGACCCCTTGCCCTATCATTCTGTTTTGCATGGAAGGGGTGTCCTGATTCTTGTTGGGATAGAGAGCTAGGGTAGTGTTATAGAGAAGACACACCAGCCCGATAGTCGGACCATCTGGCGAGGTCGGTGACTCGAGTCTGTTTGGTGTGTCCCGTGCCGTCGTCCGTCCGAGGAGCCGTCGGCATTCATTTTGGCCGACCCGACATGTTTAGTCGGAGACAGGGCAGTCGGGGCTCACCCGGAAATGGGGAGCGGATGAGCCGCTCAAAATCTGACGAAAATCTTTTAAACTGACCTTCAATCTGAAATGAAGACAGATTCAGCAACTGCATGGCCTATTTCTCGCTTAAAATGTTTTCAGAAACACATTTCGGTGAACTATTTTAGTACAATATGAGATCGTATTCTGAACAAGCTGCCATGACAGTCTGGCTGTGAATTTCCGGAGAAAAAAGAACCACGTGACGCGTTCGTCCAATCAGCTGCCGGTTTTCATTTTCTGGGAAACGATCAGACTGTTAATGGAAACAATACAGAGCAACGCCGCCTGCTGCTATGGAGACGTATTACGTTTCGCGCATGCGCAGAGCGTACGCTCAAGTCGGCGTCGCCTCAATGTGTTCTGAGCCATTTTTTGGATCTCGGGGACCCGACTGATCAGTCTGACTGGCTTTTCTGCCGACGGTCGGCCCGTCTGGTTGGTGTGTCAGGGCCTTTAGGGCTACCGTATATGGCCCTCCAAACTCAGGTTTTTCACTTAAAAGCGAGTATTATGAAATGAAAATCCTTGCAAAACATCATCTGCAAGATGGTGACTAAGGCTGCACAAACAAACAAAAAGAAACCCACAAATGTAATTATTTTCTTCATTAATAAAGATTTAAAAGTTCCGAAAAAAAACGTATCATGCCGTTTCAATTAATTATATTTTATATATATATATTATATAAAATAATTATATTTATATTTTCAGAGACTGGCCGGGTCAGACAGGCGGCTGTCAGTCATTTAATACACAGAGATTTTGAGCCAGACTAAAATATGTGAATATGTCACTTTATTAAGTTTAATATATTTTCAGGTGAGGAAGTAACCATTTAAATTCCCAATATGTCAGTTTATTTGAAAGAACACCTGATTGGAAATGTGTCTAGAATCTATTACATTGATTTCATCACAAATATTGTAGAGCATACATAATTGTCTTGGCTGATAGCTGTTGTGTAGAATTGTTAATTGACAGCCCTTATCAACCCCCACAGCTTTACTGTGCTCTGTTTGCAGTGGGACAGTAATACTTCCTGCACCTAATGGTCTTTTGTAAGTGTTATGGCTAAATTTAAGTCACAGAGCCAAAAACAACATTGCAGTGTTAATATAAGGTATTTTAGGCTGCTGCATGCGTGTGTGAATGAAGACATGAGTCTGAAGTCAAAGTGGAGAGCAGAATGTGTGGGTGTTGGCTGACATTGTGCTCGAAACTGTTGTCTCCACCAGATGGTTTTCCCATCTGTACACATCTGTTTTTTATCTTACTTGACCTCTGCTCCTCTCTTCCCATTGGTTCTCTGCTTCACTCCTTTGCTCTGTTCTGAAAGCCTGTTGTTAGCCTATGGTCATGCCTTATCTGAGGATACTTGGCTCTGCAAATGAAAATATTTCCCCAGAATGTATCGTAAATAAATAAATGTTCTTCCTTAATTTACAGTGGGCATAAGTATGTACACCCCTATGTTAAATTCCCATAGAGGCAGGCAGATTTTTATTTTTGAAGGCCAGTTATTTCATGGATCCAGGATACTATGCATCCTGATAAAGTTCCCTTGGCCTTTGGAATAATAGCCCCACATACCCTTCACCATACCTAGAGATTGGCATGGGGTACTTTCCATAAGATCATCTCTCAATGCAAATCAAACCAGCTATTAGGGTAACTGAAATAAAACCATGCCAATATCTAGGTATGGTGAAGGGTATGTGATGATGTGGGGCTATTTTAATTCCAAAGACCATAGGAACTTCATCAGGATGCATAGTATCCTGGATAGTATGCATCCTGATAAAGAGATGATAGAGAGATGATTTTATGGAAAGTACCCCATGCCAATCTCTAGGTATGGTGAAGGGTATGTGATGATGTGGGGCTATTTTAATTCAAAAGGCTAAGGGAACTTTATCAGGATGCATAGTATCCTGGATCCATGAAATTTAAAAATAAAAATCTGCCTGCCTCTAGGGGAATTTAACATAGGGGTGTACTTACTTATGTCGCCTGTATTTTAAGGAAGAACATTTATTTATTTACCATACATTATTCATTCACAAAGAAAATTGGTGTCCTTAAAGGTTTGATTTTTTAATTAAGGCATTAAGATCAATTTCCAAAAGATGATTTTTTTATTCCTCTTTTTAGTCAACTTTAGCATGGGTTCATAAACTTATGAGCGCCACTGTATGTGTTAGCAAACAATGGCTTATTTACACATCCAGCAGATAGATAATCCCTTCATATGTTTGTGTAACCTGAGGAATGTATGTCCAATATTCTCTCTCATTTAGCTTTGTTTTGGTCTACACCCACCCCTGAGAAAAATATCCGGCTCTTTAACGGCTTACTGGGTTATCATCACCAACGTAACTCATTCCAGTCTCAATATGAAAATATTGATTAAAGCAACTTTAAAGTTGCTACCTGCTTGCAGCTTATTGTTGCTTTTCCACACAACTGTGATGGAAAAGAACAGCTCAGAGTTCATTCTGTCAGCTGTTCAGTTAAAGAAGAACAAAAACCCCAGGCAATTATTGAAACTGGGAATGAACTCAAAAATCTGACAATATGTTAAAATACAACTTAGAACAAGTGGGTTTTCTCCCAGTTTATGAAGTTGATAAAGATCCAAAGTGAGTGGCTAACAGGATTACAGCAGCCTGGGCACGAACAAGACAAGCAGTTCCTTTTATAGAAGGATGTTTCACCAATCTGCTGTGGAATGCCACACTGATTATATTAGATAGCACAACCTCTAATGCCTACTGTCAGGGGTTTGTAATTGCAAGTGGAAATAACCCAACATTTTACTCGATTAAAACTACATTTACATACATTTAACAATCCTTTTAAAAATGCCTTTAGTTTTGTATAACACAGTGACAGCACTCTTTCTCACTGCATTCTTGTGAGGCTCCCTGCTTTGTCTCCTGAATACTCTACTTGTGTCTATCACTGCTGGTGCCTGGCCCAGGTTTTTATTTGAGTTTTAGTTTCTGAGCGACCGCGGCGCTCTCAGCAGAGATGCAGAGAATTTGGCTGAGATATTTGGGATTTGTCTCTTTTGTGCCTTCTGGAATGAATAAAAGTAGAGTTTGGATATGTGGACTTGGCAGTCCCTGAACACTTATGTTCCTCCTGTATAACACACACACACACACACAGACACACAGCCCTCGCCGACAAACAAAAGCCATGTGTTTATCTGACTGCCTGGTGGCCATGGTGAAGTTATTACATTTGATAGATATCCTGTTGTGTGTCTGTCCTCAACCCAATCTCATGCAGTTCATACAAAACTTGCTGCAAACATGCTGTGCTGTCTTCACAAGTCACAGTACAAACAAACTGGTCCAAAGCAAAATATCTGGAAAACTACGAGACAGACTGCCATGAAATTCGCTGCTTTTTTTACCCATGCATGAGCTTTTCCCCAGAGACACACACCAGACAATATTAGTGTGAACAAAATATTTCCTCATATAAAAGAAAGACCATAGAATTTCCTGCGCTACCCCGAGAGGAAGGACATAATGGTCGAGTGGGGCAGGTGTGGGCTGTTGCACTAGGCATTTAGTAGTCTCGCATTGGTCTGGCTAGTCCAAACAGCATTCTGGGATGGGAGAAAAACATGCTCTGGTTTATTGGCATTTCTTTAAACCAATCACAATCATCTTGGGCGGCGTTAACCCCCGGACACAATGAGGGTGCCTCTGCAAAATAGCCTCGGGAAGGAACGTGGTATACGTTAAAAAAGTTGTTTTAGTGGTGCGACAGAAAACTCAGATTGGACAGATAGTCTAGCTAGCTGTCTGGATTTACCCTGCAGAGATCTGAGGAGCAGTTAACCATAGTCCTCATTAATCCACCGGAGTTTAGAACGCCAACACAAAGAAAGAGGAAGGTAACGGACATCCGGCCGAATGAGAGAGACATCTGGCAGAAATTCCGGCGGGCACCTGAACAATCCCAGTCGTCGATATAGACTAGGCATTTAGTCACCACTGAATGGCAGTGCAAAAAGGATTTTTAGCCTCTTTAAAGTTGCAGTTATCAATATTTTTACATTAACAATGGATCAGATGACTATGTCTAAGTCTCCACAGCGCTGTGGAATAAAGTCTGGCCATGGTCACATGTTTATAATGGCCACTCTGCAGCAGTGAATAGAACAGTCATAATTGGGAGTCATTGGAAATCGACCTATTCTCTCGTTTAGATATGAGGATCTGTTGGTCTAAAAGTTAAGCAATGTACCCAGGGGTTTGGCTATTTAATGCCTTATAGGTGATTAAAATAACTTTAAAATGGATTCTAAAACAAACTAGAAGCCAATATAATGAAACTATGTGGCAGCAGAGTTTTGAACAATCCGTAGGTGAATAAAGACTCAAATATGCAGGTAACTAAAGGTAGGTAGGTAACTAACAAAATTCATCGTATGTGTCCTCATACCTGGCAAATAAAGCTGATTCTGATTCTGAACTATCTTAGTGCAGACTGAGCGCACAGCCAATGGTTGATGGCAGCACAAGCTGAGTGTAAATATCTAGCCCAATCATTAGGCTACATCATTTTCGGGAAGACTGCTTTTCACAATGTTTATCAGTATTTGTATTGTGTCTAATGTTTTTCAGAAAGGATTTGCCAGGCGAGACTTCACAGATGCTGCCATCTAGGCCGCAGCACATTATGTGATTCACCCTGAGCTTTCGACCTCAGGATCAAGGTTGCTGGGAGGAAAAAAGACGTGGGACGATTCACTGAGCAGATTATCTTACTGTGACAGAAAGAGAAAAATGGACTGGAACCAATGGACTCAAAGCGTGTCCTCTTTCAGGTGGCTGGCTGTGTGTTTAACTTGGCTTAGCTTGCACTAGATAGCCTGTGATGACGGGAATTTAACGGTTTCAACACAGAGGACTTCACCCCCGAATATACCGTTATGCTCTTTGACTGATATACTGATATGTTGTTTTGACACTGATTCCAAGTTACTTTAAACTAATGTTGTTTATAGCTGATATATGATGCCCACATTAGAGAGAGAGAGAGAGAGAGAGAGAGAGAGAGAGAGAGAGAGAGAGAGAGAGAGGCTTAAAGAGATAGCAATCGGTCAATCAGTCCACCCTTAGGTCCAGACTAGGGTGACCAGACTTCCCCGTTTTCCAAGGACAGTCCCCGGTTTTGGTGGCATGTCCCCGGTTGGAGATGTTTCCTTGGAAACGTCCCCATTTTAAAATACTGTGTGTTATAAACCGGCCGAAAAGTGAAATGATATCTTATGTGGCAAGAAAGACAGCAGAGCCTACCGGTTGACATCTTAATCGCTCTGTGCTTGTTTTTTAAAACAGTTAACATGGTCAAAATACATGAAACCAGAATTTATTTTATAGATAATAACATTGGATATTTCAGTGATACTGTATATTGACCGCTGTACTAGGAAAGGCCCCCGCCATTTTCATTTCAGAAATCTGGTCACCTTAGTCCAGACTGGAGAGTCTCGACAACTGTTGGATGGATTGCCAGATTCCCGGCCTGAATCATTATCCCAGGCCCGGGCTTTGGTGATGATCAGGGTAAAATATGAATTAGTCTAATACTTTAGTTTATGAACAAATACCTGCAAAACTAATGACATTCCCATCAGCCTCAGCTGCGCTTTGTGTTTAGCGCTAATTAGCTAATCTTAGCATACTAACACGCTAAGATGATGAGCATGGTAAACCTTTTCTGCTAAATAGCAGCATGTTTGCGTGCTAATGTTAGCATTTAGCTCAAAGCACCAATGCTAATGCACACCAACAGCTTCACAGAGTAGCTAGCGTGGCTGTTTGTAGTCTTTTTAACAAACAAATGTCAGACGTGTTTTTCTCTCAGATGTTAACCATCAGAGTTGGGGCGTAGCCATTTTCGTTTTGGCGGGGGGGGGCAGCAGCTCCAGATGTCATTTAAGTTTAGATATCAGCCATTCATATCTTGTTCATTTGAGATTTTGCATTTGTTTGATTTCTTTTACTTGTATCTGTCCTGAGAATGAAAATGCTCTTAGAAATGAATGCATTTAATTATCATTTCATAAAAGAATAAATGAGAAGACAGCACGAGAGGCCACCATGGCAGTCTAAGAAAGGAGCATCAACTAGGCCTACTCTTCACCAAATATCAAATTATTGGCCAAACAACTGTTTGCAATACAGTATGTTGTGCTCATAATGATGTAAATCATCCCCTTTAAAAAAATATACTGTATGTGCTGTGGAATAGGATCAAAGATTGGAGAAAATAGTGTGTTATTTAAGAAAGAAATTGGATACTCCTACTCTGCCCTATATAATCTATCTAGTCAAACCAAATTTACTTTACAGTAGAAGGAGAAGCCTGAGCCTCACAATAGTGTCTGCTGAGAGGCCAGCAGGAACCAAGGAGGGGATTTCTCTGGAAGGCCGTGTGGGGGAGAGCGTTGTAACCTTCGGACCTGGAGTTTATCACATGGAGGAAACTGCAGCAGACCAGCAGCAGATGGAGGAAGGGAGTGGCTCAGACTGACTGGTGAATAAAAAGGCCTGGTTCTGCAGTGGGAACAACTGGAGAGAGGGGCTTCAACAAAAAGACCACCCACCCCCTGAAACAGGGAAGCAGTGAATATAAGAGTTCTATAAAGTGAAATGATCTGCATTTTTGTGCAGCTGAATTTGTACATCCATTCTCTTCCCCTCAGATTCCAGGACATTGAGCATGTTAAGCTGCACAGAGCAGATGTGAACAATAAGTTAGATCAGGTAGAACTGCATCGTTATGGAGTATGTAGTTGTTTTAAATGTGTTCCCTGTTCTTCCTTGTACTCCATTTTTGATCATGTTTATTAATGATCATAATAAATATTAACATTATTAATATTTGGCTGATTTTGAGTTGATTTTCTGTAACTTTGTTCATATGGCAGCTGACTGGGACATTTTTTACATTCAACATGTAACATGACGTTCAACTTACAAGTGTCTCAAACTGTACTTACTGTGAGTGTTTCCATTTTATGCTACTTTATACTTCTAACCCACTTCAAGGCAAATCATTGTACCCATATACTGTAAAAATAATAGTGTGCCAGCCCAGGTCAGACATAGACAGACAAATTAGACACAATTTTGCCAACAGCACACGTAGGCCTACTGCTCACAACATAATGGGGTATCTCAATTAATATTCATGATTTTTCTTGGTTAGTAGCCTACATATCTAAGAAATAATATTAAAAGACATTGAGTGAGTTTCGTGTGGGACCAACTTTATTTTTCAGAATTAAAGTATTCTTTTGGAAAATGCACCCACTGAACTTTGTGAAAAGGTATTTTTCATTGCATGGCACTAAACGAATTATTTGGAACTGCTGCCACAGGCTTGAACTAAAGTTATGGTAACACTTTACGGTAAGGGTACATGAATTATGAATTAATGCATGAATTAATTCTTGATTTGTGCATTACTTCATTCCTTTATATCTTATGAATCATCAGGAATTGACATGAGTTCATAGCCTCTCATTCATGACCTCACGCATGAACAACACATCAACTAAAGCATTAGGTAAGTTGTGTTCAAATCAGAATTTGCGCAATGATGACCACATTTTTTTTGCAGAAAAATAAATAATCATGATCATGCTTAATAAATCATAATTCATAATGATGTGCCCACATACCTAATGCTTTAGTTGTGTTGTTCATGTATGAGGTCACAAATGGCAGACTATGAACACAATTCCTGATGATTCATGGGATATTAAGGAATGCAGTAATACATAAATCATTAATTACAAAATGCATAATACATACTGTACATCAATTAATTCATGCATGAATTCATGATAATTTGTGTACCCTTACCGTAAGTGTATTCTAACCAACAACACGCACACAAAGAATTAGTCTTTCTACATGGGTTTAGTTAATGATTGTGCTATAATAAGACCAAGTCGGCTATGTAATCGCTGACAACCGGGAAAATTTCATAGTGGTTAGTGTAAAGCAGGACATTTTAGCGTCCCGACAGGCTTTTGTCGGGACAACTCAAAATCGGGACTGTCCCGGTCACCCTATTTATTACCTCAGTAAACAGTTTCATAATGAGTTTATGGTCTCAATCGCAAGTTTCACGTCTTCTTCAATACAGCATGATGTTCATGTAGTAAATGATGGTCCCATTTATTTTGAAATAGACAATAAAGCAGGGGATGCTTTAGGACCTGTCAATCAGGACAGAGGCTTAGCAATGCTAACCATGCTTGGACGCTAACCACACTGTGGACATTAAAATAGACCTCACTTTTTTTTGGCTGTTATCCGTGTTTTCGTCTTAAACTTGGACCCTCTCACCCCTCTCTCTCTGCCCGACTGACAGCCAACCTTTCTTGTCTTAACGTCACTGCAACAAGCTCTAAAAAGGCTGTGACCTCGCGGTCGTCTGTACCCAGGGCACAGTCACTGTCTGTCGGCTGTCTGTCCGCTGAACAGAAGCAGGGGATCAATTTCGGTACTACTTTTTCCAGACCCTGTTATACAGCTTGTCTACGTGTATAGACAAGCTGTATAAAAGGGTCTATGTAGTAGATTACACATAAAGGTTGCATGCAATTTTGTAAAAAAGTGTGAGCCATCTTACTGTCACAATATATCATAACCTTGAAGCTCTGCGATGGTAACGTTAGCCACAATAACATAACATAACGTTACATACATTGCAAAACGACCTGTAGAGAACACTGTGTCCCAATCCAACAGGCTACGGGGTGTTTTGCCAAAGTTAAATTGTATGTTTCCATAATGAAGAAGTCAAACTTGCGGTTTCTGGCATATGTCATGGATCCTACGTTAGCGTGTATTAGCATGTCGGCATTAGCACCAATCAGGATCACTTCACCGGCTATGTCTGCATTTTTTTGCGAGTAACTAACTGGAGTTCTCTATATAATTTAATGCAAGCACATGAATGTTGAAATGAATGAAAATGACTATCCCTACGTTAGCCGTGATATAAATGAATGAAGCTCAACGCTTACCTGTCCTTTTAGGCTCTAAGCTGTCTCCATCTTTTAAATGCATCTCCAAAATGTACTTGTGTTTTACCTTGTCTCTGGTTATGCAACTGTTTAGAAAGAGTTGTTTTTTTAAGGCGGGTAGAATGAATCTATCGTGCTGGGTTCGCATTTTTTACAGGTATATCTGGCAACCCGGCCCGGCTGTCTTAAACGGGCAGATGATACCAACACACAAGTCAAAACACAAACAGATATTCCGTCACGGAACGGAAATTTCAAAAGGAGAAAATACTGGCATTAGCATTGTTGTCAGAAAACATAGTATTTCAACTTAGTGGTGTTTCCTTAATATCTGATGACACATTGGGGTCATTTTTTGATGAAATACAGTAAATATATTACATATTGCACCTTTAAAGTCTATGTTTTTACTCCACTACATTTATTTGTCAGCTTAGATTTGAAATTAATCAGCATTGTTTCAAGTCTAAGAGCTACTTCTACGTTCTGGCAATTTGAATTCTGGGAAGTTTGAAGTTGATTTTGTGAGCAAGTGGTAGCCAATGTAACGATCTGACAGCTGCATTGTGGATCAGCTGAAGCTGTCTGATTGGTTTCTTGGACAGACCTGTGAACAGCGCATTAGAGTAGTCCAGCCTGCTAGAGATGAAAACACATACAAGTTTCTCAACTTTCAACTTTAATTTGTACCCGGAGGGCAATTGGTTTTTACAGCAAGGTATACAATACATGAACACAGAAGGAGATGGGGGGTGACCTGAATACCAGTGGGCTAGAAGACCAACAATAGTCACTGGTGACCAACTTTGACATTTCCCAGTGTACAAAGCACAACATCAATAACATTTAAAAAAGACAGCGGCAGAATGACAAAAAAGCTACAACTACCCACAATAAAGTGCAAAGTGACCAGGCATGTTGGATACATGAGCAACATCTCTTACATCATGACGCAAATTGTCCAAATCAGCGGCAATAAAATGTTTTGACAAGACGTCCCTGATCTTACGATATTTTAAGGTGGAAGGGCTGATTTTGGTATTGATTTAATGTGACTACTGAAAATCAGGTCAGAATTAGGATAACACCAAGATTTCAAGTTTGACCTGTGCTCTTCAAGACAGATCATTAAGGTAAGCACAGAGTCTTTCTTCATTTGCCCCAAAAACAATGACTTTGGTTTACATGATGGATAGATGCTGCTCAGATGGATCTTCTCTGCCCTCCTGTGGCAGAAAATATCACAGCATATACAGGTGAAACTGAAAATTAGAATATCGTGCAAAAGTTCAGTTATTTCAGTAATTCAACTTAAAAGGTGAAACTAATATATTATTATAGACTCATTACATGCAAAGCGAGATATTTCAAGCCTTTATTTGTTATAATTTTGATGATTATGGCTTACAGCTTATGAAAACCCCAAATTCAAAATCTCAGAAAATTAGAATATTACACGAAATCATTAAAAAAAGGATTTTAAATACAGAAATGTCGGCCCTCTGAAAAATATAATCATGCATATGTACTCATTACTTGGTTTGGGCGCCTTTTGCATGAATTACTGCCTCAATGCGGCGTGGCATGGATGCCATCAGCCTGTGGCACTGCTGAGGTGTTATGGAAGACCAGGATGCTTCAGTAGCGGCCTTCAGCTCTTCTGCATTGTTCGGTCTCATGTCTCATCTTTCTCTTGGCAATGCCCCATAGATTTTCTATGGGGTTCAGGTCAGGCAAGTTTGCTGGCCAATCAAGCACAGTAATCCCATGGTCATTGAACCAGGTTTTGGTACTTTTGGCAGTGTGGGCAGGTGCCAAGTCCTGCTGGAAAATGCAGTCAGCATCTCCATAAAGCTTGAAGGAAGCATGAAGTGCTCTATAATGTCCTGGTAGATGGCTGCATTGACTCTGGACTTAATAAAGCACAGTGGACCAACACCAGCAGATGACATGGCTCCCCAAATCAACACAGACTGTGGATACTTCACACTGGACTTCAAGCATCTTGGATTGTGTGCCTCTCCATTCTTCCTCCAGACTCTGGGACCTTGGTTTCCAAATGAGATGCAAAATTTGCTCTTATCAGAAAAGAGGACTTTGGACCACTGAGCAACAGACCAGTTCTTTTTTTTCTTTAGCCCAGGTATGCTTCTGACGTTGTTTGTTGTTCAGGAGCGGCTTGACAAGCCCATGTCCAGGATCCGTCTGTGTGTGGTGGCTCTTGATGCAGTAACTCCAGCCTCAGTCCACTCCTTGTGAAGCTCCCCCACCCTTTTGAATGGCCTTTTCCTGACAATCTTCTCCAGGCTGCGGTCATCCCTGCTGTTGTGCACCTTTTTCTTCCACACTTTTCCCTTCCACTTAACTTTCTATTAATGTGCTTTGATACAGCACTTCGAGAACATCCAAATTCTTTTGCTATTACCTTTTGAGGCTTTCCCGCCTTGTGGAGGGTGTCAATGATTGGTTTTCTGCACAACTGTCAGGTCAGCAGTCTTACCCATGATTGTGAATTCTACTGAACTAGACTTAGAGACCATTTAAAGGCTCAGGAACCTTTTGCCGGTGTTTTGGATTAATTAGCTGATTACAGTGTAACACTTTGAGCCTACAATATTGAACCTTTTCACAATATTCTAATTTTCTGAGATTTTCAATTTGGGGTTTTCATAAGCTTTAATCCATAATCATCAAAATTATAACAAATAAAGGCTTGAAATATCTCGCTTAGCATGTAATTAGTCTATATAATATATTAGTTTCACCTTTTAAGTTGAATTACTAATAAATTAACTTTTGCACGATATTCTAATTATCCGAATTTCCCCTGTACACCTAAGAGCTTCAATTTAGTGTTGGTAGCATAGGGTTAGGGTCCCCCCCCTGTTGAAGATCTCAGGTAGACATCTCGGGTTAAAGCAATTCCCCGGTTTCTCAAACATTGTACAAATGTTTTTCTATCTTTGAAACTACATGCAAAGTAGTTTCATCAACATCTTTATAACACAGAGAACATTGAGATACTGGAGCTGGATGGCAAATGTAGCAAAAGGATCAACAATTCCCTTTAAACGAGATAAACCTTTTTTACACACTGTTTCTTCAGATAAAATACTTTGTATCGATTTGGTTGTTGGTCGTACTTTACTGTTACACATCGCACATAAACACACAATAAACATACAGTAAACATGCATAAAACATTATCATACATTATCTCATCCAATGTGTTCAATGAACATCTGATAAACCTCATACAAGACCCCCCTACCTTCCCTCACACTCACAGAAGAAGAGAAGAGTATTAGGCCTGCTGCTGCTGCTCCTACTGCTGCTAGGTAGCTCTCTCTCTCTGCTCTCCCCCTCCCCTCTGTCTGTCCTTAATTGCAGGAGTGAAGTCTGGTGTGCGGGAGTCAGGGTTCCAGCTGCAGCTCATTCACCATAATCACCTCAGCTTTAAATACCCGGTCAAACTTGCCACTCATCGTCAGATCATAGTCAAGATGACTGTGTTAGTCGCGCTGCTGATGCAACCTGCTTGGTTTTGCTCTTTGTGTTTTTGGCCTGTCCTGATTATATTTCTCCTGTGCCACAGAATATTGGAGCCTGACTCCTGTCTCCGCTTCACTCCTGCCACCACCATCCTGCTTGCCACAACTGGACCTCACATTGGACTCACCACGGACACTAGGACTGTACGGTACCACTCCTGCTCAGAACCCCTGGATCTGTTAACCCCCTTGTAGACCTGGACTTGTTCTTTCCCTTTTTGAAAACCTGGACAATTTAACATTGAAATAAACCTGTTAAACCTCCTCCGACTCTGCGTAGTTGTCTGCATTTGGGTTCAAATTCAGTTTCAATCATAACAAAGAGAACCCACAACACATCCTCCTCGTCATATTGCACTTAATTCTGCCAAGATTGCACATTTCCCATTAACTCATGTTGTGGTCAATAACCTATATGCCCACATGCACAACTGCACAATTAAAAATATTGCACCAGTACCCTATCAAATATTGCACATCCTACAACCATAATGGTAAGTACCAGAAACATTACCTATGCTTAACCTCAGCACATTCAAGTCCCCCCCCCCCCAATGCACCCACACATCTTATCTTTTATTATTCATTAGTTTGATTAAAAGCGGCACACATGAGAATTTATACCTGTTCAGCTTGCACTTTGGTAATCTGTACCTTCTGCTTGATGGCATAAGCTCATACTCACTATTGGGATGATGTGATTTGGGTTGTGGCAGTGGTGTAGTCTAATTTATTGTAGTGGGAATACTGTACTGTATATGTATGGGCCAGAATGGGACTTTGGGGGGGTGGGGTCTGGGTGTCCTCCCCCAGGGAAATTTTGAGCGTCAAAGACTTCATTTCCAGCATTTTGATACACTTTTATGCACCAATTCACAGCTGAAATACCTTTATTTAGCCTATGCAAAGAAAAAAAAAAACACATGACAATTCAAAGTATGTTGTTGTATGTCATTGCGCATTTTTAAGTGGGTATATGGAAATCCTGGAGTTTTCATAGTGAGTATACTGCGTATACCTGCGTATCACGTAGACTACACCACTGGGTCGTGGGTGATTTAGTGTATTTTACGATGCTAAAATTACTGTTTAGTTACATGGAGTCTTGTGGCTTTAGCGAATGATTAACAATTCGCTTAAAAAGGGATCTTACTCTTCAACAGAAACGTCGACCTCCTTAAATATATCCCTTCCATAATGTTGTCAGACACTTAGAATATTAATCTGAGCATGTCAATGGCAAACCAAGCACTTTTGTGAATGTAAATACAAGCTGCACAATTGCCCTACATTGTTGCGATCTCGCCTAATACTGAACCAATGTCAAAGATTGTTGTTCTCATCAGTCACTTAGACACAAAAACAAATAGGTTGAAAGGGTTGAAAAAAACGGTAGTTAACATTTCAAGAGGAAAGGAGCTTGCAAAGTGGAGACATGCTATGTGCATGTCACTGCAAAAGTCCAAATTTTAGCCTTGCTCATTCCCCCAAAGTAAAAATCCTCCGTATAATTTCGTGCTGCTTTTGTTACCCAATCTGCTTTCTGCTGACATATCAACACAAAGTCAACTCGAACATAATGAACAACAACAAAGTTTCATTCTCAAAACCAATCATGACCTCTTTCAAATAATCAGATACACAGATGTAGTCCTGAGTGGTGATTATTTCAACAAGTGTGTTTATTAATTTTCAGAAAATAATCACACTACAACAAATAATACAGGTGCAAATCAGAACTGTCACAGTAAGGCTCATCTTCAATAAAATAAACATAAACATGACAGGGCTGTAACATGCGATATTTGGCACAGTAAGTCAACATAAGTCATCCTTAAGAATCACCGGTGGTCCAAATGTTAACTTATCCTGAAGTTATCCCGAAGAGAAAAGCACTTCAAATAAAACTAAGCAAAGACAAACAGACATATACTAAATACATAGCAATATTCATTTGTTGATGGTTGACATACACGGAGAGCATGCCTCCAATGCTATCCTCCCCTCTAAGAACACCATAAAAGATCTCCACATATTCTCAAAGACGAGATATTTACCCTTTAACGTAAAAGTGAGTTTTTCCAGTGCAAGACAGTCTGACAGTCCTGCAAGCCAGACATTAACACTTGGTTTGATAGTGGATTTCCAAGATTTGGCTATGGTATATTTAGCTTGTAAGATGCAGAAAGTAATCATAGATTTATTTTCCTTGCTGAGATTATGATTTGTGGGAAAAATGCCAAAGATACACAGTTTGGCGTCTAATAATAGCTTTATATCTGTGACATGTAAAATCATATCCATCACTTCTCTCCAAAAAGCCTGGATTTGTGGGCAGTCCCATAGGCAGTGATATAATGTGCCCTTTCTACCACATTTGTAGCACGTGTCGGGATTATTGAGGCTAAATTTATTTAGCTGAATTGGTATTACATATGTTCTCATTATCCACTTATACTGAAGTAATTTAAAATGGGTATTTATTGTTTGTGTTTGAGATTTTAAGCAAATCTTCTGCCATTCCAAAGTTGAGATTGCAGAGTTTAAATCCTCACACCATGCCAATCTCTTACTCTCTGTGGAAACCTTTGATCCATCCATGATTATGGCATAAAAACTTGACGTCAATCCCCTCTTAGGGTGTTGATTATTGAGTATTTCTTCTATACAGCTAAGAGTAGGTAGAGATAAAGATTTCTGTATCTTAAATATATAGCTTCTTATCTGCAGGTATTTAAAAAAATGTTTTGGTTGGATGTCATACTTTTGCCTCAAATCTTCAAACGACATGAGAATGTTATTGTTAAATAAATCTGCAATTTTACTTAGGCCTTTGTTTGCCCAAATTTTGAAGCCCATATCTTGTTTGCCAGGTGTAAAAGCGCTGTTACCCCAGATTGGTGTAAATTGAGATAACACAGGTATCTCACCAGTATGTTTATGAACCTCACACCATACCATAATCAAGTTTTTAACAAAGGGATTATGTGTTAATGTCTTTAATCCTTTTAATTTAGCTGAATATAAATATGAATTGAGTGGTAAAGGGGATGTCATGTTTCTTTCCAAACTCATCCAGGAACGTGGCGTTTCTTGTGAGAACCAACAAGAGGCAGTAGTAAATTGGGCAGCCCAATACCATTGGAGGTTTGGGAGTTTCCCACCTCCTCTATCATAGGGGACATAAAGCAAAGATAAGCGAAATCTAGCCTGTCTGTTGTTCCAAATGAAATTACGGAACATGCTTTTCATCTTTGAAAAAAAGTGAATAGGAGGACTAAGAGGAATGGAATGAAAGAGGTGAAGAAATTTCAGAAGAACATTCATTTTAAGTATATTGATATGCCCTATCATGGAAATTGGTAACATGGACAATCTATTAATAGATTCAGAAACTGACTCTATTACTGGATTATAATTTGCCTCTACTAAATTGTCAATTTTAGGGGTAATTCTAATACCAAGATAAATGAAGCTATCTCTAACTATTTTGAATGGTGTTTGAACTGGGGGATTTACTCTTTCAGAGTGCTTAAGGAAAAGAATAGCAGATTTGTATTCATTCATTTTGTAACCGGAAAGCTTACTAAAAGAAGTAATGGTATTAAACAAGTGATGTAGTGACTGTTCTAAGTGTAAATCACAATATCATCCGCGAATAAGCCTATTTTGTTGTCAATCTCATTTATTTTAATGCCGGTAATATTCTGATTACTCCTAATGGCAATAGCCAAGGGCTCAATTGCCATCACAAACAGAAGGGGACAACCTTGGCGTGTGCCTCTCGAAAGTTCGAAAGGTTTGGATATAATATCGTTAGTTAATACTGATGCGACCAAGTTATTATACAAAACTTTAATCCAATTAGAAAAATAATTACCAAAGCCAAAACGTGCAAGTACTTTGTGGAGATATCGATGCTCAACTCGATCAAACGCTTTCTCTGCGTCCGACGAGAGTGCTGCGGTATCAGGATGTTCTGTCTTCGCATAAATAATATTGAGAACCCTACGGACACAGTGGAAAGCTTGACGTCCCCTAACAAATCCATTTTGGTCTGGATCAGGAAGAGAAGGCAGGTATCTTTCAAGCCTTCGTGCCAATATTTTAGCAATTGTTTTAGCATCAGAATTAATCAATGAAATTGGTCGATAGGAATCACATTTTGTTGCTGATTTTTCAGGTTTCAGTATCAGAATTATAAGTGCATTACGCAAGGATGGTGGAAGTTTGCCAGAATTAAACCTTTCTACAAACATATCTAACAGTGGTGATGAAGCTTGTTGAATGAAAAGCTTGTTCTTAAAAATGCCTTTCCCCCTTTCATTTTGTCAATTTCTTCAGAAATTTCAGCTGATGTGATAGGGGAATCTAGATCAGCTTTAGCTTCTTCACTAAGTGAAGGTAGCGTTAACTGATCAAAAAAATCTTGAAGAGATTCATTAGTAACTAAACACTCCGATGAGTATAGCTGTGTGTAATATGATTTAAAAAGCGTATTAATTATTTGAGGGTCCGATGATTTGTCTCCATTAGCAGTCACAATCTCTGTGATAGTTCGTTCATTTTGTTGTGTTTTAAGCACCATGCAAGTAATTTCCCTGCCTTCTCTCCCTGATCATAATAGGTCTGCTTCAGTCTTATTAAGAATACCAAGGCTTTATTGGTAGATAACCTGTTATACTTTGCTTTTAGAATTACAAATTTCCGTTGTTTTTCTCTATTGTTATCACCAGTTATTTCTAATTCAAGTTCCTTTATATCCCTTTCCAGCTTCAAAATCTCTAAATATTGTTTATTTGATTTATTTCTTGTATATCCCATCATTTGACCCCTAATAAAAGCTTTGAAAGCTTCCCATCTTATTGAGGCAGATGTTTCTATTGTGTTCAACTGAAAATAGTCATCAATATTTTGCCCAACGTGGTCAAGGAATTTGGGATTTTGTAACCACTGTGGCTTTAGGCGCCAAAGGGTTTTTCTTTGGACAGCAGTTGAAGCTGAGTAATTAAGCAGAAGTAAAGCATGGTCAGAAATGAGAATACTCTTGTAAATACAACCACTAACATTAAGAGCAAGTGATTTGGACATAAGAAAGTAATCAATGCGACTATAAGTATTATGTGTAGCTGAATGACAGGAGAACTCTTTCTTTGCAGGGTTTTCTACTCTCCAAATATCAATTAGGTTAAGCTCCTGCATAAACTGGTGAATTATTTTCCTGCCCCTTGCATGAGTTAGATCGATGCCTGAAGAGCGGTCAAGTTTTGGGTCAAGAGTGCAGTTAAAATCACCCCCAATTATTATGGCCCGCTGTAGAGAAGAAACTAGTAAAAATACATTATTATAAAAGTTTGGGTCGTCATTATTAGGACCATATAAATTCACAAGAATCAAGTCTTGGTCTATTAATCGATGTCACGATTGTTGTTTCTGTTAGTGTTTCCTGTTTTATTTTGAAGTCTCTGTGTTCCTCCCTAGTCTTGTCTTGTTTTACTTCCTGTCTTTTGTTTTCCCCCCTGTTTGATTGTTCTGCCCCGCCCTGATTTGTTTCACCTGTTGTGTCACCTGTTTCTTGTTAGTCCTTGTTAACCTGTGTATTTAGTCTCTGTCTTGTCTTTGTCTTTTGTGGGAGTGTAATGTTTTTGTTGCTGTTCGGAGTTTCAAAGTCTGTTGTGTCTATATATTTTTGTCTCGTGTTCCCTGTGGTTTTGTTTTCCTGCCCGGATTACTTATGTTGTTTTGCCTGCTGCTTTCAGGGGCCTGTTGCACAAAACCAGGATAAGGGATTAAGCTGGCATATTCAAGTTATCCTGGATGAATTTAACTTTGATTTGGTTGCACAAAAGCAGGTTGAATTAAACCCAGCCAAGTAACCATGGAGATTTATTCTCTGCAGCTAACCTGCTCCAGAGCAGGCTAACAGCCAGGTTAAGATTAATCCTGGAGTCTGATGTCTTAAATCAGCTGCTGCTCTGATCCGAAATAAACGTGTTTAACAGTTATTCCGTTGTCTTCTGAATGTGTTCTGCTTTATTTTTATTAACATGCATTACTTGTCACTATTGCAGTCACAAGTTTGATTTAAATTCTACT
Organism: Sander lucioperca; assembly: GCF_008315115.2. Lineage (NCBI taxonomy): Eukaryota > Metazoa > Chordata > Actinopteri > Perciformes > Percidae > Sander > Sander lucioperca. Next base: position 42,720,075 of record NC_050175.1, on the reverse strand, counting down.
ATTGCAGTTGTTTGGATGGTAAGAAATGGTTGCACATGCACCGGAGATAAAGTGGGACAATGCGGAGGAAATGGACTTTTCCTCCGCTGCTCTGCCCGTGAATTTTCCCCGTGCAACGTGGAGAGGCGGGGGAGGCAGGGGGATCCTCCCACACCGTGCAGCGGACTCTAGCGTCAATAACGACGATAATGGCACCTGACCAAACGTCCGTATTTTACGAGATGGGAGTGAGAATGTGTGGGAATGCCGCAAAGCTTCTTAATCTTTTTATTTTGGTGCTGTCACGCATCTTGGAGCTTGGGAGTGAGAAAAAAACATGAATAAAAGGCTATATTGTTTTACAGATATGCTTACAGTGTGTATTGAAGTCACTTACTTCTTTTTCTAGTTTTTGTCCAGTCATGTTTGTTCTGTATGAACATTAATTGTAGAAAGATATTTAATATTATAGCTTATAGAGATTTGTGGATATGGTTGTAAAACATATTCTCTCATTATGAATAAGGGTTTGAAATTAAGCCTGAGGAACATGAATTCCCTCTGCTCACTTTTAAGGCAAAGTAGGCTAAATAATAAAACATTTTATTTATATATTGCTTTACAGGCTACTCAGACACTTTACAGTAAAACCAGCACATTTAGCACAGATACAGCAATAATACCAACACAAAACAAGCATATTAAAAGCAATTAAAACTTTGTAAAAATGTGGAGTGACTAGTAGGCCCTAAGTAGATCTTTTAGTAGGCTTTTTCTCTCTGTCTGATAACAACAGCCATGTTTCCCTTTTTGCATATATGTTTCACCTCCTCGTAATTTTCCATTAACAGCTGCTGCTCAGCGGGTTAAAGATATGCCGCATGCGTCTTCTCCATTTCTGCATCAGTAAATCTGTGATCGATACCGTGGTCTATTTAAGAAAGCCGTGGACGTGCACTTATACCAGCTATCTACACCTGACTTGACATAGCTTCACCTTCTCATCCTGGCTCGGCAAACGTGCAACCGATTAAGCCGCGATGAGCAGACCACACTAAGTCAAGCTACGCTTTTTCAGTTATCCTGGATTTCTTCATTCTACTTTTGTGCAACAGGCCCCTGGACACCTTTTGTTGGTTTGTACTTTGTTTTTGTTTAATAAATTATCGAGCTCAGTGTACTTTGCCGGCTCTGCATTTGGGTCCAAGCCTCGCAGCCCCATTGTGACAAACGAGGCTTGTATAATAATGAATCTGCCCGCTGGATCCAAAACAGTCTTTTGTATAAGAAGAGGAACAGACTTATGAACAAGCACTGCAATTCCCCTGGCATGTGATGAAAATGAGCATGTGATTACTTGACCTACAGTTTGTGTCAGGAAGGAGGTTTAACAAACTCTGAGTCTAACCCTGAACTCTGAGTTGATTTACCCTGAGATGGGAAACTGAGTTTTCGGTTCCAGAACAGCTGATTTGAGTTGGTTCAATCAACTCAGAGTAGGTTCACTCAGGGTTAAGCGCGTGCACCACAACTTTAAAAAGGCAGCATGAATGGAGCACTGATACTACGATTCACCATGGCAACAAGCAACAAAACTCAGTCGGCATACTTTACGCCTCTGGAACTGGAAATACTCATGCAGGCGTACAGCGAGTATGAACCTGTATTTCGCAAAAAGAGCAACACAGCTGCTGCAGCAAAAGAGAGAAACGGCGTGGGAGAAAATTGCTGCTCGGGTAATGAGCATGTGATAGAATATATATATATGTATGTATGTATGTATGTGTGTGTGTGTGTGTGTGTATATATATATATATATTATTTTTTTTTTTTTGATACCATTTTTGTAACATATTGGTTATTATATTGCCAGATTCCAGACAATCCCACTTACTTATGTATATCCCACTTACAAATATGAATATATATTTATACTGGTATGCTTCCTAGTGACATTAATGCAAAAATATGAAGAAAAAACTATTCAACCTGTGTGTGCATGGTTACAATTCTGAAGTGCAAAATAGTTCAGGCTACAGCACAAATACAGTATTTCCATCCATACATAAGAATAATCAAGTCTTACCTCTGAATTTCTCTTCAAAGTGCACCAGATTGATGCATTTAAACGTTAAAATAGACTAAATGTTCTTACAGGGGAGCATGCCCATGGACCCCCCTAGAGGGGCTTGTGCCCCAGTGCAGCTCTAGGTCTTGTGATGCCCCTGGGGCAATGTCCCCGTTTTAAGTTTTACAAAGATAAAATCATTACCTTTTTTGGAGGTATTTACGCTTCTGAGCCGAAAATGTCCCCGGATTTTGTCTCAGAAATCTGGTCACCTTAAAATACATACCTCTGTACTGGGCTTTCTTCTCCTCCTCCTCTTTCCTTCGTTTTCATCCCTGTGCACCAGAGAGTTTGGAACTTTTCATTTTGAGAGAATATTCTAACTAACATTAGCTTGATCGAGTGTGCCCGGCGCGCATCCCCCCCCCCCCCAACACATGTCATATTTTAATTTCAACATATGGGTGGGGGGGGCGACATGTGAGGGGGCGCCATGTTCATTTGTTTTAATGAGGGTTTTATATCATTTTATTTCGTTAATCAATGTTGAAAGATGTATGCTTAAGGGCACCACTAGTGGACGCCCCCCACCAATTTTGGCCTTGGTGGCCTATAGGAAAGGCCGGCTCTGGACACACAAGCTCAAATAACTGTATTGCTAGTATGTTTTGCAAACACAGAGGTATGTTTTACTATTCAATATATTCTACACAAAATGAAGCTTTACTGTAAATCATTACGTCCATGCCTTCAGAACTTGTGGGTATAATATTACCACTTGTATTTGACTTTTCCTGGCTCGGCTCGTACTGTATGTTTACAGTTTTATCTGAGTTAGATCGTCACTATTTAAAAAAACTTTTTTTTACCTTTAGACCTGTGTAGGGGGCTGTAGTAATGTAGGCTACATGGTCAATATAGCCGTAGCCACGAGGAAAGAAATGTGAAATACGTTCGGGTATTTTCTAAACTAAACCCAGGTAACCAGTTGGTTCAGATCAACTAAAGACAACATGTTACCTGGGTGCTGACGTAGTTAATTAATATATGACTGGAAAGCAGAAGATCCATGAGCTTTGTAGCTCACAGCGTAGAGCTGCTGTTAACAGGTGATTATATGTTTTTGCCCTTGTGAGATCAAAACCACCTCGACACAATCTTGCAATCATTATATTAACTTAAATTTCTTTTTTGTATGTGGCTGTGATGTAGTGCTTACTTATACCATCATATTCGCCGCAGTAGATCTGGGAAGAGATTTCAAAATCGCCAGTAATGTGTTTGTGATTGTGTGACGAATCTGGCGAGAGAGGCAGCAACAACTGCTGCTGTTAGGTAAACACAATATACGGAAACCAGTTAGTGTGGAAACCAGTAGGGACATAACACCGGCAGCCAGGTTTGAAGGAATGCAATCGCGTCACCCCCTTTAGTTTTCTCGGGCAATCCAATCAGCCGTAGGTTCGATCTCCGGTGTCTGTTTTCGAGGTCATCAAGTTTTAGTGTTAGCTCTTGAACTTTCTTTTGAAGGGACTTTTCCTTGCCAGTTAGCGCTGAAATGTCATCTTCAGCTTTGCCAATGCGGGACTCTGCCGACGTTAGCCTCTCTGAAAAAGCACCAATTGCTTCTTTTATCTCTTGGTTAGACGAAACGACTTCACGCAACTGAACAGAGAAGTCAGCTCTCATTAAATGAATGGCGGCTAAAATGTTAGCCCCATCATCTTGGTGGCCTGCCTTAAGGGTCTTATATACTAGACGCAGCCCAGCTGGCGCGTGTAAATGTGACGTCATGGGATCGCCGTGACTATTTATACCCGCGCTGGTGCTCACGACACTAGTTGCAGTCTTCTCCTGAACAGAGGTGGCGCTAATGAGCAAAGGCTACAGACGTTGCTCTTTCTACGGACTAGAAGATGAAGAAAAAGGTAAACAACGGCAGAACTGGCAGCAGCATTGCCGTCAATGCTTGGATTTGATTCAATGACCTACTTCGTCAGATCAAGCCTTTCATTCACCATAAAAGAACTCATCTTAACCCAGTAAGTTTACAAGAGAGACCTGCAGTCACTCTGAGAATCCTTTGTCGCGCGCCGCTGAAAAAAAAAGAGCCGTGCACGACCTCTGCTCACGTGCCATAAATCGGGTGCGCCGGCAGGATATTACGTAATTTTGACGTCACGATGGCATGTGCCATCTTGGATGCGTCTAGTGTAAAACACGCTTTAGCATCCTCTGAGTCTACCTCGCCATCCACCGAGGTGTGGTCCATGCTAGCATTGTCATCATCGCCACCCGTTGCCGTTTTAATCTGGTTGGCTGTTTGCTCTCTTGCCATTTTTATTCACAACAAGAAGCGATTATTAAACTAAACTAGTTGGTTGAGGATCGATTTGGCAAAATGGAAGTGCTAAATAAAACACACAGGATTGGAGCTCAAAAACATGCCGCCTCTCAGGTAGACGCCATAACCGGAAGTCCTGAGTGGTCCACCATTTCCTCCATAAGGCCCATTAAAACCAGAGATATTTTCAAGTTTCTTTACATCACTTTGGCCTTGTTATGATTATTATAACTGTATGTGATTATACGTGATCCAAAATGATTACTTCAGTTAGATTACATTGCGGTATGATTTTAATCTCGACAATTTACTCATGAGTGTGTTTTTCTATAAATGTGTGATTTATTTCATGCTTGATGTCTAATGGATGAAAACCATGGCTGTATTAAGAGATGATGAAATTAAGTGATGAAAACAAGGCGTGCCTTTTCATTTATTTTTTTATTCAATCTTTATTCACAAGCATGGATATACAGCAGGTAAACGACATCTTCTGTAGCCTACAATTTTTAGGTCTACAATCATAAAAAAGCCAGGAAGGTCAAGCATGGTGGGTTATACCTGTAGTATGTGTTGTATGTTAATGCGTCTGTATGTTTTTTGAATGTGTCTATGTTTCATGTGTTTTTATCAAGACTGTTTAAAGCTATCAAAGGAAAGGCATTGGAAATGAGCAATAGCTATAATGATGTGATGCAGTAGCCTACATTGGTGAGTTGTTTGTGTAAGTGTCTACGTGGAATAGCGTCTGTCCCTATCAAATAAACATGAAATGAAAAATGGGAATACAAAAAAATATACTGCTTAATATTGGCAGCCAGTTCCAGAAAGCCTCGTTTTTGTCTATTTTGACTCAGGCCTATGTATCCGATCTAGCATCTACCCTGATGGGGCGTGCCTCCCAAGTGAGTCCGGCTCGTGCGTCCCGCCCACTTGGTGCTTCTGTGTGTGTGTGTGTCACTTCCTTGTTCTTTAGCGTAGACGAAAACTTTTCAACCTACAGGCAAGTCCGGACTTTTGTGACTTGTTTTTCTTCAAACTAGCTAACTTTAGTGTTAAATGTTCGAACCAAACTTCTAGCCAATTAATCATTCCTCGCTCCGAGCTGACTGAAGTTAGAAGTTATTATGGCTGACAACCGAGAAGAGGAGAGAGAGGAAGCAGAGGAACCTCAGGGCGCCGTGGGTGGGGAAGGTATGTAACGTTAAAGCCGGCAGGTGTGAACAAGCTAACGTATAACGTTAGCGGCCTTTCTCTTAAAAACATACTTCGTTGAAACCTCTCTGAATATTAGTATTTAGGTAACAGGGTCGTCACATTTTCTTATAAAGAACGTAGGAACCGGTGTGTGTCGAAGTCTGTTACCCCGTCGATATGCGGTTTCCCTCTATCTTGACCTAAACATAACCCCAGACTCGTCGGTTATTGTGGTGAACGTGACTCCAACCTCGCTCAAACCCCAACCAGTTATTATCTGTGCTACGATTTACCATAACCTCATCTAAGCCCTGACTGGGCAGGGTGGCGCTATGGGAAACACCACTCTTCGGGAGGAAACTATAGCTATATGATATGGGGAACAGAACTATCAGCTTGCTGTGTTGTGTACGTTAAGACTACTGGATGTTTAAAATACTTCCTGTGTCCTGTGGTTATTTATTCCAAAAGGCATTAAATATCAACAAGATACTGTAGCTTGCTGCGAGAAGTGTTGAAATTAGTTAATTTGATGTATGCCGATTTAATGTGTGCATTATAAAGAATAATACAGGCCTTATGTCTGCTCTACCCTGTAACCTAAGTGCAGCTAGTGACAAACAAGGTAATAAACAGGCAGATTTTTTTTACCTGAGCCAGGCGGGGAGTCCGGGACGTGTGAGTCAGTGTGTAGCTATGTCTGTTGCTGTGAAAGCTGTCCTCTAAAGTTTGGACGGGGCTTCAGACTTTATTTGATGTAGCCTACGGTTAGTATACATGAACAAATATGAGAGCCAACATCATTACAAGCTACGTGACTGTCAAACAATGCATACCACTTAATTACGGTGTTAAAGACTAGCTAGGCGGGACTGGAGATGGCACAATGACAAATGACAGAATTCCCGCTGACAGCATTGGAATGGTGACGTCACACGAAGATGTGGGCTACGTGAAAGAAACCCTTTTAAAACGCTATTTTGATATAGTTGTGAATTTTCACTGATATTTTGAAACGATTTACAGGAATATTTAGGCGATATAGACGGCATACATTGTTGATAGAAAGTGTAATAGATGTGACACTATAATTTCTTCAACAGTAGTAACAATGGCATTGCTGCACACTTTGAAGACATGATTATATGCTTTTACTAGTAAAAGTTCACAAATAATTTTTTTTTTTAAAGTTCAATGTAATGTAGCCTACATAGTTTTGTTAATACAGATGTTAGAAATTATACCAAAATATATTAATATTGATTAATAAAAATATAAACTGTAATGATTATATTGGTGGATTATTTGTAAAATGTTGTCAAAATAGTAAAAATAATAGTATTAAATAATTTCCCAAATTTCATCAGAAAGTAAAAAACTATTCAAATGTAATCAATATCAATGGATTTGATGTAACACAACATTGCACTCTTTTTTTAATTAAAGAAAGTGCTTCAATACAGTAAAACAAAACATTGTTAAATAGTGCTACACATTTGAGCTTTAAAGGAACACGCCGACGTATTGGGACTTTAGCTTATTCCCCGTATCCCCCAGAGTTAGATAAGTCCATACATACCCTTCTCATCTCCGTGCGTGTTGTTACTCTGCGGTGAGCAGTGGGTGCGTCAGACAGAGTTACGACATGCACGGAGATAATAATAATACGGTGAATAAGCTAAAGTCCCATTAAGTCGGGGTGTTCCTTATAAGCATCCAAGCATCATGGGAATTTTACAGATGGAGGCGGGGGGGGACAATAAACATAAAATTAAAGAGCAATTATTGAAGGGGACATGCACATACAAAATTGTACTTGTATAGGATATGTGTAATTGTGGAACTCAAGTAAGCAGGCTGGCAAGGCTATTTTATTCACTTTAAACATTGGATAAAGTGACTCTTTTCTCCTTTACAGATGATGCAAGCTAACTAACTAGCCAGCCAGCCGGCCACTAAATTATTGAGGTTTAACACCTTAAAGTTTCATTCACACACTATTGTCACAGCGTAGAACAGCACAGCACTCTCGCCAGATGAGTGACAACTTCGTTCGGCTCATTTTCTATAACCAGTGTGTAGCATGAAAGTATGGTGGGTGGAATTCACAGGCTAGCTAACTATCTATCCATCAAGCTACCAAACAAGCTTAATAACATAACTGTTAACTTAGTGGACTAGTGGACAAATACATCATTTTTTTGTCAAGATTAATTTATTAATGACTCAGCATCATCTGTATTAGTGAAAATGATCCCTTTATCCAATGTTTAAAGTGAATAAAACAGCCTTGCCAGCCTACTTACTGACGCAACTCGTTCTCTCCCACGAGTCCCGTCAGACTTCTGTGTACGTAACGTAAAGGGAGAAACCAACCAAGCAGTGGACCAAACCACTCTGAGGCAAGGCAGGGGGGGACTCAAAAGGTTTCTAAACTTAAATCACATTTTTTGCTCTGTTTGCGTTGCGAGAGGGAGACAACCCTCAGATGGGGTAAGTCTTGACCCCCCCGCAATTTCCTCCTGTGGTCTACACAAAACATAATCCAACATAAATCAACATACCTTGTTAAACCAATAAACTTTTCATATGATACCATGATAAGTTGGTAAGCTTTATAACAAGAAACTTCTATTTTCTTGTTTTGAATTTGAAAGGAATATGACAATATTTTTCTCTTCATTTAAACAAACAGTGAAGTGTGTATGATTGAAATGATGGTGGGTTTTAATCAATCTTCTCGTTCCAGATGTCATTGATGATCCCATCATAGAGCGAGGAGCAGTGATCCTTAGAGGGTAAGTCTCATCTTTACAACTCGAATAAGACTAAACTCAATTTATACAGCACTTTAAAAGAAAAGTTACAGAGTGCTTTGCATGGTCGAACCAGAAATAAACATGAAATACAATGAATAACAATAATCCAAGCGAGATGTAAACTATGACCTTCCCGAGATCAGGTCGAGAGAGAGAAAAAACAACAGATCTTTGGAGATTTGGAAGAGAAGGGGAGAGAGAGGGGGGGAATGACATGAAGCAAATGGCCGCAGGTCGGAGTCGAACTATTTTATATATGTTTGGTGAAGCAGTTTCCTCATCCTAGGTATGTGATTGAACGTATAAACACAGAGGAGCCCAGTCAACACGTGTCCTCTGAGTATCTGGGAGGAAGGCCAAATGAACAACAGGATCCCCAAATTAAAGAAGTGGTGGAACAGCTGATCAGGATTTCAGATGAGATAAACCGGAACACTGAGCTCCATCAGTAAGTTGTGCATCATACACAAACACAACTAGTGGGCTGCATCAGTCAGCAGATCCATCGCTTATTGCTCAATCACAGCGCTTGAATGTTAATCTACATGAACTCTTTCAAAGAATACACCTAGCTAATGTGGTCGGTCTTTTTTTTAACCATTTTGACTGTGTATCATGAAAGACGCATGTTTGAAATAATAGACAAACCTTTGTTTGCTTGACTGAGTAATACATTTTGTTTTTGAGGTTTTATTTGCCCTCAAACAACATGCAACATGACAATGCAGAACATACATGAAAAATATGTCTTATGAAGATAGAGTGAGGAAATTAAGTTTACCAACTCTCATATTTAGGAGATACAGAGGAGATATGATTCAGGTGTATAAGCTTGTACAGGGAAAATACGATGTAACAGTTGAGCCTATCTTTCAGTTTTGGAACAATAGATACGAGGGAATTCTTTAAAACTTTACCCTAGAACATGCCTGTCTGAAAAGAGAAAGAAGTTTTTCACACTCCGTGTGGTAAAATACTGGAGTGAGCTTCCAGAAGAAGTTGTGCGTTCCCCTTCTATTAATTCCTTTAAGAATAGGTTGGATGCATTTTGCCTGTCAAAAGGTGTAATGTATAAATATAAAGCTTGTCTGTAATTTATTTATGAATTGTTAGAAAACTTCAATTATGAAAGTAATGGGTTTTATAAAATGTTAAAATGTGATTTTTTTTATATATATATGTGTGTGTATGTGTGTGTATATATATATATATATATATATATATATATATATATATATATATATATATATATATATATGTATATGTATATATATATATATATATACATACACACACACACACATATATATATAAAAAAAATATATATAAAAATATATATATATATATATAAAAAAAAAAAAATATAAATATATAAAAAAAAAAAAATATATATATATATATATATATATATATATATGTATATGTATATGTATATATATATATATAATGTTTTTTTGTTTTTTTTTTTTCTACAGTGAGTTAAATCAAATCAAAACATTTGAATCTGTCCATTTCTTCCTGTCAGTCTGATTAACCAAGTTCAGGACGACTGTGCTCGGAACATCTTCATGAAGGTGGCCAGGAAAATCTTTGCTGATGGCATCAACTGGGGTCGAGTGGTGGCTCTCTTCCATCTGGCCTACAGACTCATACTCAAGGTAACACACACACACTCCCACAGAGCAGTGCTTCTCAGCAGGGCTGTTTTTTTTCCTTCTTCTGAAATTTGTTTGCGCTCCTTCGCAAATAATTTTGCGTTTCCTCTGATCCAAAGAGGCTGAGCTGTATCATTATATAGTATTGTGAATAGGAGGGACAAAGAGTAGCCACAGTACAGCTACTATAGCCTTATCCAAAGTATCAAAGATTCAACTACAACTGCAGCCATAGCCCCAGCAATAACCAAATCCACAGTGTTATCCAGCAGAGCCAGGCAGAGCAGCTGCAGCTAGTAGCTGTATACTAGGGCTGGGCCATATGGAGAAAATCAAGTATCACAATATTTTTGACCAAATACCTCAATCAATTCAATTCCGCGGTGATATTGCAGGGTTGACTATTGGTCAACAACACTGATATCCAAAATCTAAGACGATATCTAGTCTCATGTCAAGATATCGATATAATATTAATATATTGCCCAGCCCTACTGTCCAGAATGACGCCGAGACTTTTGACTTGGGAGGAGGTGGGAATCGGAGAGCCAGCAACTGATATGGGGAACCGGTGGGTTTCGGAGAGTGTGGACTTTGAACCAATGAGGAGAACCCAGCTTTTATTGCCATTGAGTTTGAAAAGATTGATTGGCATCCAGTCAGTCAGTCAATTAACTGGAGTACGTAAACAGTAGTTTTAATTATTTAAGTGACAGGTTATGGACTGTAGTGGCCGTTACTCAAGACTGCTACAGTAGCAGCTATCATCTAGTTTACTTTTTGACTAACAAGTCAAGTCCTTATAAGACTATTCACATTGAACACATTCACATACATTTCTCCATGTAGTGATTTTACACTTTACAATTTTTAAATAAAATGGATTAAGTCAGTCTATTGTCCAGCCCTAGTGCCACTTCAAGATTGCCACTTCAAGAGCTCTCTCTCACCACCATATATAGCATCTATGCTGAACTGGATCACAGGACCTTACCAAACTCCCTCAACACATTGCCTTATGCTTCATGTCGCACAGGTCTGCTTATAGTTTCTATGCACCAAAAGCATGGAATCCCCTTCAATGTTCATTTAAGCTGGACACTCTTCCTACCCCTGCACATTTTAAGATTGTAGTTTCAGATCACTTCACTTCTGTGTGTGATTGGTTTCATTGAGTATTATTTACCTGTTTTGTGCTTTATGTTTTATGTGCTTTGTATCTCGGCACCATTGAAAATGAGGGAAACATCAATGATTTCCGAGATTCTTAAATAAAGGTTATGATGAAGATTCCTTTCTTAAATTATACCCAGACGTCTGGCTTCAGTAGCTGACAACTTCAGAGATGTTCTGACTGGTCTTTTGGTTTTGGTTTTAAAGGCGATGAACTCCAACCATCTAGAAAACATCCGAACAATCATCAGCTGGTTTCTGCAGGCCATCAGAGAGTTGCTCTACTCCTGGCTCGTACAGCAGGGAGGCTGGGTGAGTGATGCCTTGTCAAGTCAATTTATTTATAAAACATATTTGAATTATAACCAACCTAAGCTGAACAAAGTGCTGTACAAAGTTATACTGTATTTTGAAAGCAAAGGAATACAATTAAAACATAGACAGAGATCTGTCAATTCTGTGCTATATTCATTTTTAAACCCTGGTCTGGGAGAATACTCAATTCTGATTGGCTGCAGGGTGTCCATATAAAAAAGTGTTCTAGGACACCTACTAAACGAGTTCCGGTGAAACTGACTGTTTACTGTTCTAAATGAATGCGCTACGTTCAAATTCAAACTAAATGTGAATGTTATTTCCAACACTGTGTAGTGCTTCAGTGCCTCACACCACAGGATGGCGCTAAAACACAAGCTGCAGGAAGTCTCTCTGGACTGGCTTTGTTTCACAGCGATCATCTCCTATCCCGTTCGCTGTTCAACTAGCTCCTCAGGCTGCAGCCGACAGTGCACATGGCCGATCATTTGTTTGTAAAAATCTTTATATTGATTTGGGGACAATGACATGGCTGATAGCTAGCTTGTCTTGTTGTTAAACATACTGTCAAATTATATTTATTGATTGTCAACTGTATAAATGTTATTGACTTTAAATCTTGCTAGCATAGTGTTGGCTTTCTGGCTTGTAGCTGTCCAAGTTGAAGGCTTCTATGAGCCGAGCGGACTATAAATATCCCCCGTTACTAAGGTCCGTCCTATTTACTGGAGCAGTGAACAACGTTTGCATTGCATAAGAACCTAATGGGATGGGAATGATTGTTCTAGGTATTACTCAAACCCTCAGGCATAACCAGGGATACAGGGTATTGTTTGAAAAAACGTATAGCTATAGTGCGTAGTTTCTATCGCCCCCATGAGGAATTCTAAGTAATGACAACAAAACTGTCGCCGGGTCCACATGATACAAGCCTTCCGTGATCGCGCACGCGCCCCCACCCCTCCTCCACGCATTTGCTAGTAGCCAAGGAGGACATGGAGGATCAAAAAACATGATGGACTCTTCGGAAGAGGTCATTATCTTCACTCGAGCTTCTGCGCGGGAGCTGATAGTCTTAATTTGCTTTGTAGCAACTCATCTGGCAATGGCTTGAATGTTCACGTTCATGATTATCAAAAACTTACGCACTAAAGCTTTAAGATTGCGATTGTAAATATGAATTAATGGTTTAAAAAAAGTATTTGGCAAGTGACCATTGTATAAGCGGGTTTACGCCCTTCATGTTGGACACTTAATTCCTGACAATGGACACCTCGTTGGGCGTTAACCCTTACCAAACGGCATTATGGTCTCATGTATGGATCCAAAGCTCTTAATCTTGCTGTCTTGATTTTTTGTAGGAGGGGGTGATCCGTGGTATTTCACGCTGGAGGACACTAACCATAGTAGCATCAGTAGCATTGGTGGCAGCTATTGTTTACTACAGGAAGACCCGCTGAGAGCATCGGACTTGGCAACCGGTGCTGCAGTCCCATCTCCTGGATAAACGCAGCTTGTAAATTTAAGACGGTGTCTGGACATTAATTACAACCACTCCTCCACTCCATCTCATTAACCGGCAGAGGTCAAGTACTGTACATAATCATCTCTTCTCAGGATTCCAAGAACAATAAAAAAATTGCATTGGCAGCCAGCTGTCCACTGGACATCTCCATCAGCCTTCACCAGAAACTGTAAGGAAGTACACATGAGCTGCTGCAACACACCCTGTAGCAGCCATTTTAGAGACTGTCAGCTCTCAGCAGTGGCTGTCAGAAGGTGATGGTGTTTATCGACATGTAATGTAGCTGTAATTGTACTCAACAGACTAAACGACCTGACTCTACCTGAACCAGGTCTCAGGTCCACATGAGTTGTGGGTGGGGTCAAATGTAAATGTCTCCAGGTCTTGGGTCTAAGCAGAATTTGGACTAGACCTGAGAAGACATAAAAATCAATGAGCACATAAACAACAACAACAAATTAAAAGTACTGTAGATTCATTATGTTAGCTTGTGCTGGAAATTTCAATGCATTTTAGCGATGAGGCAGCCACGTTGGCTCTGTAGTGCATGGCTGCAAGAGAACAATTTGAAACGGCCATGGTTTTCCCATCTGCATCTACTGTAAAGAGTTTGATGAAGTAGTAAGTATAGTAAGTATAAGGGAAGTGCTCTACACTACCAGGAAGCACAATTTTGTAAACCACTTTTTCTGGACATATCAGGTAGATAAGACCTAGTCAAAGGCCCTTTTCAGATCAGATACGCATTTTCAGTCTTGGGAATACCCCTACTTGGCTGTCTCAACAGAATTCAAAAGAGCTACAAAGTGGAAGAACATGCTGGTTCCAGAAGTAGCCTATAATCATTCCCACTTTTAAATTTATCTTTTAATATTATCCTCCACATGAGAACACAGGAATGTCACGGCAAAATGTAAAGCTACAATAGGTTTATATTCAAACTGATCTCACAGAATTCCGTGAAATGAACACGTCCCCTTAACTCAAAATCTGTGGCAGTGTCACGGAATTGCCGAAAATTCCGTGATGGGCCCACGGAATAATTCCGTGAAATGAACACGGCCCCTTAAGTTAAGGAAAAGGTCGTGGGTGGGCGGGACAACAACGGTTTGCTTTTAGGAAAAGAAGAACGAGATGGCCATATACAGCGGATGGGTTGGGTTTAGGAAAAGAACAACCGGACGGTTGGGTTTAGGAATCCTGACACGCGGGACCCATCCACCACCCCAATCAACCTCCTTACGCGGATTTTCGGGCTTTCATACTACTCGCTACCGGTGTCGCTCTTAATGCTACGTCATCTTCTCATTGGCTTTACTTTGGCATTGTTTTCCGTGGTGGCCACACGGAATTTCCACACATTCCGTCCCACCACCACGTAATGCGCTGTTAACAGTTCTTGATCATTTCACGGAATTCTGTGAGACCAGGCGGTTTATATTAGAGCCATCAGTTTGTTTCTGAGGAATCCTGTTTTACCGTCACTTGGTAGATGAGTTTCGGGCACTGTGGTTGTGGAAAAGAAGCCAAAAACAAATGAGAGCTGCAGGGAATTCACAGCGCGTCATAGTTGCAGTAGACCTTTTCACAGCAGAACATTTGGCATGTGAAAGCACAAGCACTGGTGTCATAATTAATAGCATAAACAATGGCTGCATACCATTTGGTTTTGGCCTTTGCCTTTTGTAACTACGTTGGTAATGAAATAAGTTACACAATATTCCAAGTCGAAGTGTCAGCTGAGGAAATGGGTCTATTGCCAACAAAACACGGCGTCTGATTCGGCTGAATCTGAATGTGAATTAATTTAAACAAATCATTGTATCATCACATTTCTACTAATGTTAAGCTTCAGCTGGGTTATTGGATGGCTCTTACTGAAATGCTTCTTTAGAGTTGTTGTTTTTATGTTACTTTGAGCGTAACTGATATTTGATATTTTCTAATAGTTTCTAAACTTTTGTACTAATAATTCAACCAGAGAATTTCATGTCTATCATTCAACCTCATGTTGAAAGTGAATGGAATTTTAGCTTCCAAGACACTGGACACTGGGAATTATTCCTCCCAACAACTCTGTAGCTGTGGTGAGGTTCTTTTAGAGGGTAAGATACTTTCTTGCTGGTGTTGATACTGTGTTCATCTCTTAGCTAAGTAACTGTGGTCCGTTGGCCATCTCTGTGCCGTGAACATGCCTGAACTACACACTGGATCAGGCATCTAGCTGAATGTCGACGTATGCAGACGAGGTCGTGCAATTTTCTGTACCAGCAGTGTTAACAAACTCATTTCTGTTGCCTCTGCCTTTCTGTGATCGTCTCCCAACGTGTGAATGTAGTCGGTCACACTGATACACGTGACAGATGTTTCAGTTGTCAGACACCAGTATGAACATAAAGCTGCAGACACACCAACCAGACGGCCGACCCTCGGCAGAAAAGGCAGTTGGACTGATCAGTCTACCCGAATTGGTCCAAAAAGTGCCTCGGAACACACCAAAGCGACGAGACGTAATACGTCTCCATAACAGCAGGCGGCGCTAATCTGTATTGTTGCCCAAAAATGAAAACCGGCAGCTGATTGGACGAACACGTCACGTGGGTCTGGTTTCTCCGGAAATTCAAAGCCAGACTGTCATGGAGGCTTTTTCAGAATACGATCTCATATTGTACTAAAATAGTTCACTGAAACATGTTTCTGAAAACATTTTAAGAAAGAAATAGGCCGTGCAGTTGCTGAATCTGTCTTCATTTCAGATCAACAAAGGTCAGTTTAAAAGATTTTCGTCAGATTTTGAGAGACTCTAGTCACGCTCATTCCGGTCCCCGTTTCCAGGTTAGCACTCTACCAAATTAGATGGGTCATTTGAGTCCGACTGCCGGCAGTGCCCACGCATGTTACGCATGTCAAATCGGCCAAAATGAAGGCCGACGGCCCCTCGGACGGACGACGGCACGGAACACACTGAACAGACTCGAGTCACTGACCTCGCCAGACTGTCCAACTGCCGTTTATCGGCTCGGTGTGTCAGCACCTTAAGATGGTGATTTGACTGAGGAACTCAGCAGCCTAGAAACTGCTGTTAGCCTTGGTTAGCAGGTTTATTCCCAACCCTCACATTACTGTCTGACCACAGAAACAGAAATATGTCAGATCTGTCAGAAAATAACAAGAGAGGCAAAGGCAACAAAACACATGTTGAAATCAACAGGTGATGGCAAACTGAGTACGCGCCTACACTAGCTGTTTGTCAAAATGTTGATCTGTTATTCAGTCACACAAGAGAAGGAAGAAGAGACTTTATATTTCTGTCTTTCTTTTCCATTTGTCTTCCACTGTGAATGGTACTATTTTAGATACTAATGCTAAGGTGGATGAAGACTCTGGGTAACGTTAGCAGCGTTTTCAACTAGGGATGTCCCGATCAGCTTTTTTGGCCCCCAGTCCGGATCCAATTTTTAAAATATTGAATATCTGCCGATACCGAGTCCTGATTCCGATACTTGTATTTGCCTAGACAATAGAGCTGCACGCCATTTTTTTGTTTACAAAAATAACTAAGTAAACAAAGTAATGTCTTCAGCTTAATACATGTAACATAGTGCAGCAAGCATTTTTGTGAAAGTCAAATATGAAATCAACTTCTTAGAATGTTGTAGAATTTACTGGCGTAAATGTTCGGAGTAGGGGGATCGGGGTGAGTGCCTATCCCCCGATCAGTTAAAAAAATGCCCACATCGGCTCCGATCGGGACATCCCTATTTTCAACCAACATCATATTAGTTTGAGCTGACTCCTCACATTGAGAAGGTTTACTGGGTCTACATTTGGAGACGTACAGTATTTATCCAATTGTGAAAGTTGCTTTTACAATATTACAGAATAGACCTGCTCAACATCACAGTCTACATATGAATTCCTAGCCTACAGATGCTGGTTCATTTTTAAACCTGTAAAACCTCTGCGACTACAAAAAAAAGCTATGTCCTTTTAGTTTATTTAAGTTTGTAATAATCTCTGATTCTTAAGGTAACACATGAGGGATAGGACCAGACTTTAGAAAGCCTTCTCAGCTGTTCTCTGGGGAAAACGGTTTATAGATAAATGCGTCTTAATTCAAACTAATGCTTTTTGGATATTACGATGTGTGAGGGTGAGCTGATCTGACGGGTGATTTATACGGTAGCAGTCAGTGGCTTACAGCAGACCTACCTACTTGCTATTATCTAGTGCCATGTGAGCGTCACTAAGATATTTATGCTAGCAAATTGATCTTGCACTTTTTAAAGGGATATCGCACTATTTATCTATGTGTTATGGTGTTTGAAAAATGTGACCCTATAATTTTTTTATGATAGAAAAATTATCTAATTGGACTCCATTTCTGTGAATAAATTAAATGATACCACTTATTGCTTGCTGTGTGAATGTTCTGACTCAGCTACTGTAGGTCATGGGATATCTACATGTATATAGTCATCATGTATACAGTCATAGCTAACTAATAACTAACTTATATTCATTCAATCACTTACATAGCAGTTACCGGTATGTAAGGAGGGAAATTAGGGCCAATTTGAAATATGTATTTGAGTCCTGAGTTAGAAGTCAGAATTCTGAGTTTAAAGTCATAATTTGGAGTTTAAAGTCAAAACTGTTTTTTTTTAATGTTTTTTTTTTTTTGTTTGTTTTTCATTTGAGCCTATGTATTCTTACGTATGTATTTGATTGTTGTATTTTCCTGTTGCACTGCAAGTGGCTGGTGGAGAACAGTCTTTTCATTTTCTTGATGTGTGTAAGTACACAAGGAACTATATCAAATACATTAATCTGTAAATTCTGACTTTAAACTTAGCACTCAAATACATTTTTCATATGTGGCCCTAATCCTCTTCTGTAGTTATGTTAATGATGGTGTGAAGTGGGAAAATGTTCCAGGTAAACAATCAAGGTAATTCTTTAAATACATTTTTTTTTTTTTTTTTAAACTGTTGTACTATATATTTGGCCCTGTTCTTACAGCCCTGACACCTCATGTCAGGGCTGTAAGAACAGGGCCAAATATATAGTACAACAACAATAAAGGAGACGGAACAACAATAGATTTCATAATTTAATTAAATAAATAGCTTTAAAGGTCCAATGTGTAGGAATTTCTTCCATCTAGCGTTGAGATCATATATCGCAATCAACTCTCTCGCACCACGCAGTTCAAAGTACATATTAGAGCTACGGTAGCCTTCACGCTTCAAAAAGCCGGTCTCTTGCTCTTTTCAATCTCCTTTTTCTGGGCGAAGAAGAAGGCTCCTGTTCCTGAAATTTAGATTTTGAATACGTGTGGTTTTTGGCTGACTTTATAGGGCTTTATGTGGACCAAATTGTATGTGAGAAGGCTATATGAGACATGCAATAATCGGTGCATTCGGTAGCACGTACTTTGTCTACCGAGCTAGCAAGATATCACTAGCGTAAGCTGTTAACCTTAGGGAAAGTTTGCAGATTTTCTGCCGTACATACAGATGAATGGCGCCAGTATCTGGAGGTCTGCGTTTAACAGCCGACAACACTTCGCCAGATGACTTGACCCGTGTTTTTGCTATGACAAGTCAATATTTCTTATGACTTGTCATAGAAATTAAGGGAACAGTCATAGCAATTAAGGGATCAGTCATAGCAATTAAGGGAACAGTCATAGCAATTAATAGCAATTAAGGGAACAGGATACAATGCCACAGCCTTTCATCATTGAAGTAAATTGTTAAGAAAACACTCATACATCGATACAATGCATACGTTTAAAAGAAACATATCCTGTGGCTCTCTAAACCTGTAAATCTGAGATTTCAAAATCAGAAATGAAAGTCAGAGAGCACCACTTCTTTATTCAAAACTAAACTAAAAACCTTTGGTGCAGTAAAGGGAAGCTGTCGATGCTTCCAACGTCTCTGAATACATAAAAACATGGGTGAAACTGCTGGGGGCGCCCTGGTAGCGCACCTGGTAAAGTGTGCCCCCTGTGTACCAAGGTTCAGTCCTTACCGCAGCGGCCAGGGGTTGGAATCCGACCCACGGCCCTTTGCTGCATACCTTCCCCCTCTCTTTCTTTTTTAACATGAATTTCAAAACTCCGCAACCAAAATGATTTATTATTTTTATTCAGGAATTCAACTGTCTGTCACGTAAACCCGAAAATACAAATAAAAAAATCATTAAAATCATGAACTCCTGTGTCATTATGAAACAAATAAAACAAACACAATGACTGCGCTTTAACATCAGCAACATCCAATCCAATCACTCCTTCTCGTGGCTGCCTGCCCTTAACATGAATTTCAAAACAAACATATTGACTACTCGACTGCAGCAGCCAGGATAGCATCCCAGCTGCTTTAGGCCCTGTTTACACGCATATGGTTATTTTGAAAAACTGAGACATTTCCCTTCGTTTACACGCAAACGGAGAATTCACCTCTGAAAACGAGTCTTTCTAAAAACTCCGGCCAGAGCGGAGATTTTTGAAATCTTCCTTTGCATGTTTGCATGTAAACTGAGACAAACGGAGGTTTAGGCATAGACAGTATATATAATGGACCAACATATCCTGTTGCTCTGGACGGAGACCAGTGAAGGACATTAGAAGTACTTTTCCGGTGATGGCTGAGCGTTACTGCGCAGCCTCCAACTGAGAGAGACGACGTAAATGTGACGTGAGCAACCTGTCTGAAAGTTGGAAGTCTTCTGGTAGCTGTGCCAAGAGAAATCTCAATCATTCCCAATCTTGCAGAGACGGAGAGCGTAGGTATATGTAAGGAGATAACGTAGGCACAGGCTAATTATTGCTAACTAAAATGCTAGTTAACATTAGTAATTAAACTTAAACAGCTAATGTGAGTCGAAACTGCCTGCAGCTTCTCCTGTACTATACGGTAATTCCTCTACTATGAGACAGTAAGTTGCGTGGTTATGACACAATCGTTAGTCTATCTTTACAAAAACGTCTGCTACGGAGCCATAACGTGAGGTACAAGGTAATGGAGCCTTTTATACATTGTCGTGTTTCTTTAGAAATAAACAATGGACAAATAAAGTCTTTAAACGCTTCAGATGTAAAGTTATTTGCTGTCAAAGTGACGCCAAAATGAATGGCAGTCAATGGAATGCTAACGGGAGGTGATGGCTTGGTAGCATCAAAATGGCACCATAGGAGGTTTGCGGTCCGAGGAGAAGCTTACCCCTTTCGGTTTAGGCAGCCGAGGAAGAGAAGAGAGAGGAAGTGATTCGTTGTTGTTGTTGCTATTTTCAGGATTCTGATAACGTGGGCTTGAGCTTCTCGTTACACTGCCACCTACAGGTTTGGCATGCTCTTGACGGCATTGACGGCATATGTACATGGGTACATGTAAACAAACAATTTTCTGAAAACTGACAACAGTGCACGATTTTATTTTTGAAAATGGAGAGGTTGAAATGTCTGTTTATAAAAATAGCCAGCCACGTGTAAACGTAGCATAAGATATCGACTGTAGAAACGGTTTGGTCACGTCATGTCTGAGAGTACTGAACACAGGTTTAGATTTCTGTGTGGCTGGAGGGAGATGTAGTTAAACTCTCCCGGCTACTACTCGAGAGTCTGCTCTTGAGACTTTGCTCTAATTTTCGGGACAATTAGGGCAGAATTCGGGATTCGGGACAACTGCTTGGATTTCGGGACTGTCCCGAATTTTTCGGGACGTCTGGTCTCCCTATTTCAAGAATGTTTCTCGAAGTACTCCTGAAGGAATTTTACTTCATTCCCGGGAGATTTGATGGTGTATGTCATCAAATAATTTCAATTAGGTTTCTTGAACGCATGAAGGAATTTTACTTTATTACCGGGAGCAATGTCTTTTAGGCCCACATAAATACATTCAGTAGGCTAATATTTGTCAGTGACATGCTGGAGAGTGCTGGAAAGTGAATAAATAACAATTACGCAGCGCTTTTGGGCACAGCTGTTTCTGTCAAGTGAAACTAAACAGACATCTCCAGGATCCTAATATCACCAACAACTAGTTAAACTTCTGTTAACAAAAAACAGGCACTGGACTGCAGGCTCAAAGTGGTGAGGGCCGAAGATCTTGCACTGCCTTTTTCCCCACTGAAGCCTGTTTTTTTCATCTCCTGAAAAGTAATAATTTATTAGACTACCCTCATTTTAAACTGTTTAGACATGATGCGTTGGGTCTTATAGAGTAAAACCTATGCTTCTTTTTTTTTGCATTCAACGGTATTATTATTGGGCTGCGAGAAAAAAAACACATAGTAAGACTATAGGAGTCAGACAAGTATAATAGAGGAATCGAGCTGTATTTAAAGGGCTTCAATGTCGACTTTGTTTCACTGAGGGTGCATACTTTTCTTCTCTGTTCATTCTCATGTAGGACACTATATCTCATAGTCACTGCAGACACTATTTTCAGATTTTAAATTGCTTTTGTTTTCAAATTATTGCCTTTTATTTGGTTGAGGATGCCCATTGGAATTGTGGGTAACGCCTGATACAGGAATTCTCATGACTCATCCATAAAATAGGAACTTTAATCAGGTATATATGGTCATGGTGAGTTGGGCTCTAAGCTAAATCACATTTCCTCTAGCCACGGCTGCCACTGTAGTACTTTCTCAGTTATTTTGTCTGCTGAAAATACGAGCCCATTAGATTGTGTTGTCGTGTTGTTATTTTTTAATGTGGCCTCTACTCGCTTAGAATGGAACCGTCATCTAAAGGGCCACGAGGCAGGGAGAAATAGGCTGCATTACCATGTTCGGCCACAACGAGGTGTCAATGGGCAGGTGGCGCTATTTCACAATGACTCACAGATCTGATACTACTCCTGGAGCCTCATCGTTTACAGTTTTTTTTTTTACATCTGCTACACACGTTTTCAAAACTCTCCGTTTTTCAAAACTCTACACACAATCCCCAAAACTGCACACACAAAATGCCTCACACCTCCTTCAAAATGAAACACTGCAGTCAAAATGCCTTAAAGATGTCACAAACACATCTCAAAAAGAAGAATTTGCATCAAATGGCTTTTTCATAACAATAGGTTACATTTTTAGATATACCATGTACACACTGTTGTTCTAAATCTAAAGCTCTTTTGTCTTTCATAGGGTTAAATCTACATTTCCATACAATGTTCTACAATGAAAGTAATTTGCTGAGAGGGGTTGAGATATGTGGTGTAAACACCAATGCAATGTTGAAACAGAATATAAATATATACAGTATATATATATATTTGGCATCATTGCTGGTATCATTTTAGAATAAAGAAAACGTGTGTGTGTGTGTGTGTGTGTGTGTGTGTAGATGGACAGTATTTATATAGTGCTTTTCTAGTCTTAACATCTTTTTAGTTTTATTTTTTTTATTTAACCTTTATTTAACCAGGTAGGCCATTGAGAACAGGTTCTCATTTGCTACGTAGAAAAGCGTAGACATGCAAGACAACAAATAGTTTCACATTCAATACAGTACAAGAATACAGAATACAAAATGCTACATAAAGTGCAGAATAAATGGGCATTACAAATGCCGGCACGTAGTGAGGTGTAAGTAAGTCGATGGATGTGCAATATAGAAGAACAGAGAGTCTATATCAATGCTGAGATGGTGTAAAGAGACAATGGTGTAAAGAATCAATAAACAGTTAAGTCTAGTGGTCTAGTTAGTGAGGTAGATCAGTTGTAACACAATGTATATGAATAGACAATCTAGATAAATGCTGAGGTGTAGTAGAGAGTCAAAATACAGTTAGTGCAAGTTGTGGTCTATTAAGTGAGGTAGATCAGTAGTAACACAATAAGCAGTAATATAAATGGTGAATGTAGAGAAGAGACAATACAGTTAGTGCAAATGGTGGTCTAGGAAGTGATGTATCAGTAATAATACAATATGTAAGAATAGACAGTCTGTATAAATGCTGAGATGTAGTAAAGAGTCAGTGTACAGTTAGTGCAAAGTGTGGTCTAGGTAGTGATGAGGATAAGTAATAACACAGTATACGTGCTTATGGGGTAGGTGGGGGTGGGGGATAACCAGTGATCAGTTAGTGTGGCAGAGATGGCTCTCCTTCCTTCTTTTCTCTGCCCTCGTCCTCTTCCTCCTCCTCTTCCTCCATGAACTTGTCCTGAGGTACATCCCATGTCCCTTATTTGATAGCTCCTCGACTCCTCTGTCTTCAGCTGAACCGGAAGTTGTTCCGTCCCTCCTCAGTGAAGGCCGTCTCAAAGCTCTTATTTCTGTCCTGAGGGCCGAGGAGCGAGCACCGAGGAGGGAAACACGAGAGCAGCCTTCCCAGAAGCCCTGCAGCTCTCTCCCGTGCCTCCTCAGTGGGAGGGACTAAGACGTGAGGAAGGGAGGCAAGTGGAGGACTCGAAGAGGCAACTTAAGCAACATGAGATGCAGCTGTGGTTGTCATCCCCTGCCTCTCCCTCCTACTCCCCTTGCTCTCTGTCTATTGTCGGCATCCACTGTTCAAAGCAGGTAATCTGACCTTTGACCTATTTATAGGCCTATACTAAAGCAGTGATTGGTTAGTGATCAGTTAAGCAATTAGTGTTTGCACATGTGAGGAGAGTGTGTGTAACCCAAGGGGGTAAGTGAACGTCTGGAAAGCGTAGGTCCTATGGCGCCATTTTGATGCTACTTAGCGCTCACCCGCCGTTAGCATTCTATTGACTGCCATTCATTTTGACGTCACTTTGACAGCGAATAACTTTACATCTGAAGCGTTTAAAGACTTTTTGTCCATTGTTTATTTCTTAAGAAACACGACAATGTATAAAAGGCTCCATTACCTTGTACCTCATGTTATGGCTCCGTAGCAGACGTTTTTGTAAAAATAGGCTAACGATTGTGTCATAACCACGCGACTTACTGTCGCATAATAGAGGAATTACCGTACAGTACAGGAGAAGCTGCAGGCAGTTTCGACTTACATTAGCTGTTTAAGTTTAATTACTAATGTTAACTAGCATTTTAGTTAGCAATAATTAGCCTGTGCCTATGTTATCTCCTTACATATACCTACGCTCTCCGTCTGTCTCTGCAAGATTCAGAATGATTGAGATTTCTCTTGGCACAGCTACCAGAAGACTTCCAACTTTCAGACAGGTTGCTCACGTCACATTTACGCCGTCTCTCTCAGTTGGAGGCTGCACAGTAACGCTCAGCCATCACCGGAAAAGTACTCCTAATGTCCTTCACTGGTCTCTGTCCAGAGCAACGGGATCTGTTGGTCCATTCTTATATACAGTCTATGGTGTGACCTGCTGAATAAGTATAGCATTTTGATTGGTTGTGTTTGGAAAAGGAAAGCAAGTCACTTCTTGTCAGATTTGTGTGTCTTAGGTAGAGAAGCGTGTGTAGTGTGTTTTATGCAATTGAAAACTGAGTGAAAGGCTGAGAAATAGCTTGTGGTCTTAGAGATTTGGTGTGTAGTTTTGCTCTTTAAATGAGAGGTTTAAAAAATCGGGTCACATGTAAAGATTTTGTGTGTAAGCAGTTGTAAATAAAACTGTAACCTATTATTGTGTGTATATAATGACTGAAGAAATGTGAGCATTGTGGACCATGTCTACACCCATCACATCTGAATACAACAACGCCATGCAGGAATTCAATGACCTCACCTACATGACCAGCGAGCAGCACCGAGAATCCTCAGAAGCAAGGATAAAAAGAGATCACTCTGATCTAGAAAAGATCAAGGAAAAGCTTAGCATTTGCACACCATTCTCTCCAGACCCATCTCTGAGAAACATTGTAACTGGTGTTGTTGCCAAAGAGGAGGTGAATGTGCATGAGTTTGAGACTGTTGGCAATGAGATCATTGAAAAGATGATTGGAAAACCCGTTTTTGGAATATCCTTCAAACGGAAAGACCGGGCAAAAAGCCTTGCAGATGACTCCACCATCAAAGTTGCCCAAGATCAAACCATTGATCCTGCTTTGCTGTTCCAACGGTTCCTGATCATGTCGAAAACTGGACAGTTTTCACTGGAAGATGTAATGAGCTATGAGCTCTGCTCATTTCCTGCAGCCCTGTTCAAAGGCAAGGAAATCTTCTGTAAAGCCAACAAGCCCCAACTAGAGCAGGAGTTCTTAAGCACTCTTTCTTCTCAAGCACTGAGTTCTTAAGCAAGAAATCTAACAAAACCGTCCTGGATTCCATCCCACCAACTGAGCATGTCCTTGATGGTGGTTCCCTGGTTCACAGTTATGTCATATGCAGACTTTACCATACGCGATGATGGTAGAGCAACAGTCATTTTTGATGGTTATAGCCAGCGGTGGAATGTAACGAAGTACAAATACTTTGTACTTAAGTAAATTTTTCACGTATCTGTACTTTACTTAAGTAGAATCAATAGTGCATACTTTTCACTTTTACTTTGTTACATTTTGCAGCAATTATCTATACTTTCTACTCCACTACATTTCTACAATGTTCCGTTACATTTTCTGATCAGTTTTTCCCCCTGCCAAAACGTTTTCCTGACCGTCACACGTTTGTCTCACCAGTGAAGTTTGGTTGCCATAGATATATATGGGGTACCGCCGATTCTTCATCGGCTTCCAAGCCGGCTCCAGTGCTCCAGAGCCCGGGCGCAGCGCCTCTGACCCTCGGTAATACAGCCTCCGGTAAAAGTGAAAATCAAAATGTTTGTTTTTATTTTTCCCGTTTTTAAAATATAGTTGCCATCTAATTCTTTCCACAGCGTTGTTTACTTCTCCACCAGGCTTCGTAAGATGGGTTCATATCTTATTTATTTGGCTGGACCTCTTCACATCGCCTCCCCATTTTAGCTGCTTCACACACTTTATTTGCTTACGCTCCCATGGTTAAATGAAATAAAATTTAAAACTTAAAATACATCCATGAATGAAACCAACCACATTCCGATTCTAACAACATATTTCCGTTTTATGCTGGTTAGGATAGGAACTTTTTTTAAAAGCCAGGCCTTGTTTGTGGTAGTGGATAGTATGGATACTGTCAAGCAGCATCAAAATAACTGAACCACCCCTTTGTAAATCACGGGTCACTAGATACAGTGCCCTCACTGACCAAGTTGCAAACTAACAAACTAACCAACTTTTTTTCTTATTTGCATATTACCATTTAAAATGGCAATATGCAATTAAGATTAAGAGAATAAATCGTTATGCAAGTACTTTTACTTTTAATACTTAAAGTACACTTAAAATCAGGTACTTTTTACTTTTACTTAAGTAGGGTTGTCATTGTGGTACTTCTACTTTTACTAAAGTAAATATGTCTCTGGTTATTTGTACTTTTACTTAAGTACTGAGATTCAGTACTTCCTCCACCACTGGTTATAGTGAAGGTCCTTCCATCAAAGAAAATACGCATCAGAGACGTGGTGAAAACACTCACCCCATCGTTAACTTCAATGCAGAGACTGAGTTTGTGGGAAGAAAGGATGATTTCCTTTCTAGATCTTATGACTGAGGAGCTGGAGAAGAAGGGCTGCAAAGCTGCAGTCAAGGCCTCAGAACATCAGCCCACAACCTTGATAGGGGAGGATACAGACTTACTCAGGGGTGTCAAACTCATTTTAGCTCAGGGGCCACATGGAGGAAAATCTATTCCCAAATCATGGTATATATAACTTAAAAACAACAACTTCAGATTGTTTTCTTTGCTTTAATACGATCAACATAAAACATAAAGCTGGAGCCTGAGGACAGTGTGTCTACTATTAATCACTATTAATCATAAAACACCTCAAGTTATTTGAAAATTGTGAGGACAAAGAACACACAAACACACAATGCCTCAGTGATTCACAGAAGTATATCACAGATCACAGAACTATATCAGGGTGTCTCATGCAGCACTTTAAGTGGGGTTGCATAGTTTATTTGACTCCTGATACCTGGCATCTTTTAGCTTTAACCAGCGCATCAATATCAGGCATCACATCCTGAGTGGCAGCCAACTTCAGGATGTGATTCAAGTGCTTGTGCGTGAGCCTTGAGCGCAGCTTTGTTTTATTTATGCTCATTACAGAGAAAACTTGCTCACAAAGATATGTGGTTCCCAAACATGCACAACAATTTTGCGGCGAGGGCTGTCAAGTTGGGGTAACCTGGCAAGAGATTCTGATAAAATGTGTCCAAGCCAGCTGCGGCAAATTTGCCCTTCAAATCCGAGTCACACTGCAAGTCTATTATTACAAGTTGGATGCCGACGGGCAGATCAGAGGGATTCACGGTGAATGGCGAGCAAAAAACTTTGAAGTCTTTCTCCAGTTCACCAAAAATCTGAAATCGTTGCTTAAACTCCCGTAACAGTCCCGTTATTTTATTTTTGAACCGCTTCATGTCTGCCACATGTTGGGTCGCGCACACATTTTTCAGACAGGGCAAGTGAGCTGCATCACCACCGGCGAGTTGCGTCTCCCACAATGACAGCTTCAACTTGAAAGAACGTATGCTGTCATAATACTGCGTGACAACTTTGTTGCGCCCTTGCAGCTGTTTATTCAAGTTATTCAGGTGCTCTGTAACATCCACCATAAATGCAAGGTCCTGCATCCATTCTGCGGAATGAAATTCTAACACTGCTTTGCCCTTTTCTTCCATGAACTGTTCAATTTCTTCTCGTAAATCAAAGAAATGCCTCAGCACAGCACCTCGGCTTAACCATCTTACCTCAGTGTGGTATGGCAGGCCATAGATGTGGTCTTTCTCTCTGAGAAGGCTGTCAAACTGATGGTGATTCAAACTTCTGGATCGGATGAAATTAACAGTTTGGTTGACCACCTTCATGACGTTATCCATCTTTAATGACTTGCAACACAAAGCCTCCTGGTGCAAAATACAGTGAAAAGTCCAAAAATCACATCCTCCATTTGCAGATTGCACTTTCTCTCTGAACTTTGTCACAACTCCTGCTTTTTTCCCGATCATTGAGGGCGCACCATCTGTAGCCAGGCTGACAGCGCGGGACCAGTCCACTCCGACCCTGTCCAGCGCGCCAACGAGTGCGGTGAATATATCAGCTGCTTTCGTTGTATTTGTCATCGGCACCAACTCCACGAACTCCTCGGTGACGGTCAATGTGTCATCAACTCCGCGGATGAAAATGGCCAGTTGTGCAACATCTGTAATGTCCGTGCTTTCATCAATTGCAACTGAAAACGCAATAAATGACTTTACTTTTTGCTTCAACTGGCTGTCCAAATCCACTGAAAGATCGGAAATCCTGTCTGCAACTGTGTTTCTTGTCAGACTGATATTTGCAAAAGCCTGGCGCTTTTCAGGGCACACAATCTCCGCTGCCTTCATCATGCATGTTTTTACAAATTCACCCTCACTAAATGGTTTTGAAGCCACTGCGATTTCATTAGCAATGAGGTAGCTAGCTTTCACTGCAGCGTCACTGATGTCTCGGCTGTGAGTAAACACAGACTGCTGTTTCTTCAGACCCGCCAACAGTTCATTCACTTTCTCTCTTCTCCGCTGTCCTTGAAAGTTGTCATATTTGTCGGCATGAAGACTCACATAGTGGCGACGAAGGTTATATTCTTTCAGCACTGCAACATGCTGTGAACACACCAGACATACAGCTTTCCCAACACTCTGCACTCTGTGTCCACTTTTCTCTTTTTTGACAGAGACATATTGGGGCAATGAGGGTGCCAAAGCACATAATGTTAAAAGTAGAAACTGTAATAAATATCGCGGGCTGGCTGCACTTGCTTGACCTACTTGCTCTGCCCCGGTATAAACAGTTTGCTTGCTTAACACAATTGCTATTGCTCCATCCAGTGGACGCAATTGGAACAGCAGTTTATTTTATTGAAAAATTGCAGCTCATTTTTATACTTTACAAAATCATCTCGCGGGCCGGATTAAACCCGTTTGCGGGCCTGATCCGGCCCGTGGGCTGTACGTTTGACACCCCTGGACTTACTCATTCTTCTCCTCTACTATGCTGGGGTGAACAATAGAGGCCTCTATTTTCGTTCAAGTCCAAAGCTACTAAAGTGTACAACATCAGTGAGATGAAACAAGTCCTGGGAAGTGACTTGTGTTCCCAGTTGCTGTTTATTCATGCCTTCACAGGATGTGATACAACTTCACGCACTTTTATTGTTGGCAAACAGACAGCATTCCAGAAACTTGTGAATGGTGAATCAACCATCCAGTCCTGTGCAAATGTGTTTCTGCTGCCACATCAAGCAAGGAATGTGATAGAGGACCATGGGACCAAGGCAATGGCAGTGTTGTTTGGCAGAAAGAGTACCGATTCACTTGCCTCTTTGCGCTACAACCTTTTTAGCAAGAAAATCGTTACCGCCAAATCATTTGTTACCCCATAACGTCTGCCTCCAATTGAGTCCTCAACCAAATACCACTGCCAAAGAGTTTACTTCGAGATCATGGTGTGGATTGGAAAGGAAGGTGACATGAACACAGTGGATTGGGGATGGAAACTGGTGGACAACCGGTTCCTGCCAATTATGACCAGTAAGACTGCTGCCCCAGAAAGCCTCCTGCAGATGATCCACTGTAATTGCACAACTACCTGCCGAACACAATGGTGCAGTTGCAGGGCATATGGACTACCATGCCTGCCTGCTTGTGGACCATGTCAAGTTGGGAATTGTGAGAATCACTATAATCAACCTCTATGGGAGGAAGAGTGTGACGACTAATGGTAAATCTACTGAAGGTCACAGTGCAAAAAAGAATATAAAAAATAAACTAAATAAGAGGAAACAACTGAAGAAAACATAAAAAGATATGTATAAATAAGAAAAGTATTAAAAAAAGTATAAAAAACAAAAGGCGAAAAAAACTAAATGCATTATAAAAAAATAATTTCAAAAATCTTTAAAACAAATAAAACACAAAAATAAATGGGGTTAGCGTTACTGAGCCTTAACGTGGCAGTCCTGTTTTGACTAATTTGACAGTACCACACAGTTCTGATGAATTTATTTAAACCATATGAGAAAGGAGAAATATGCAATTACTTAAGGGACATTTTATTATTAAATCGTATGTAATTGTATTCACCCTTATTTTTCACATAAATATGCTTGTAACCAATTGTTTTAATATATAATTGTACTTGTAATCACTTATCTATCATGCAAATATGCTAATTAGAATATTACATGGCCAAAACAAGTATCAGGCACCAGCATTCCTGGTCTAGGAGGAATTCAAAGGAGTAATGGTCATTTTAAGGACCTGACGGCCGCCATTTTGAAAATGGGGCCTTTCTTGGAGTCAAACGTTGGTAAACTTTTAGTATGTTTTTCAGTACATCTGATACTACTGTAAACCACTGAGAAATATTTTGTTAGAATTTTTTTGGAGTCAAGCCATATTTGCAGCTGACTATTAGGCCTATATTAATTAAATAAAAATAGCAGTTGAATGGTGTGTCAAAACAATTAAAGTGCAAGACGTCTGACAAAAACGCACATCTCCTCTTTATCATTTTATTTATGCAAGATACCCAAAAAAGTTATGGGGAACAGAACGAAAATATGAGGACACTGCTGGATAACAGGCACGCAAAAACCCACAAAAAAAACAAAACCAAGCCAAAGATGGCCATACAGTTACTTCAGGTGTGACACAGAGAGAAATGCACCTCCAGATAAAGCATTTCATCTGTAGGCTACATGCAGCGGGTTGCAGCGCGCCACAAGACTCGGAGCCAACCAGACCATTGTGTGAATTACGCAGCGCTTTTGGTCACAGCTGTTTCGATCAAGCGAAACTAAACAGATATCTCCGGGATCCTATTATCATATCATCATTGTTACAAAAAAAAAAACAGGCACTTGACTGCAGGCGCAAAGTGGCGCAAGCGGAAGATCTTGCACAGCCTTTTTCCCCACTGAAGCCTGTTTTTTTTCATCTCCTGCAAAGTAATTACTTAGGCAAGTTAGGCTGCCCTAATTTTAAACCAAGCCCCCAGGAAGAGCGTCAAGTCTAAAAGCCACCATGGGCTTAGCGGATAACGGTGGTACTGCACCCCATGGCCCAGAAAGACTTTTCACATAGACTTTGCATGGCGAAAGAAACGTCTATATTTCAGCGGATAATTTGTTTCTGGGTATATCAACTTAGCCCGAACACTGAAAGGGTCCTTGTTTAAAACGTCACGTTTTTAACATTTTTAACATTCAGTAGAAGCAAATCCAGAATTATTAAATGTGGCATGATGAACGCGCATAGTGGACGCGAGCAGAGCCGCGGGACTGTGTCCGCCCGCTCACATGACTGTTCTCCCGAGCTCATGTAGCTGTAATAATGGCTATAGCTAATGGTTGTAATTCACCATGTGTTCTATTAAGACGTCCATGGTATTATCTTATGAAGTTATGATACATCCGAGGGATGTATGTAGCTATGCTGTAAAGCCTATTAGCTATGTGGATGTAACGTCATTAGCATTTCCCAAACTGGCGGGCTATCGGCTAGCTAGCTAGTTGCTAACATCAGGGGTAGCTAGCATGGCTGTATTAAGATCTATACATAGCTAGTTATATGCCTAGCTACATAACGTTACTACAGACATAGTGATTACATCGCCCTGGTTCTCTCTTATGATACATCCGAGGACTGTATGCTGTAAAGCCTGTAACGTGGATGAGAGCTGAAGCCATGGATGAGCTCTGTTCACGAAACTGCAGGCTAACTGCTAGCTAGCTAGTAGCACAACATATTAAATCTCCTTGGTTGTCTAGCTAAATACATCTATCGTTTATTTGGCTAAGCATGTAAACGATAGGGAACAACGAAAACACAATGTTTAACATTAGTGAATATTTTAGACAATGAAAACGGCGAGTTCATGAGTTCGCCACTTGTACGAGACACGCATGTTGCTACCGGTTGCTACGACAACACAAACAAATTGTTGCTAGTGCGCATGCCCATCGTGAGCCAACCAGGGTTATGGGCCAACAATGCGGAAGAGCCCAGCTCCATGTTTGCTTTATGGTTTGCTCATTGGAATGTACGGGGCTTCCCGCTGAACACTGTATCCAGTTCTCTTAATACATCCATGTTTTAAACTGTTTAAAGTGTAATCTTTAATCAGGTTTGTGCTGGTGGTGAGGTGGCCTGTAAGCTAAATCACATTTCCTTTAGTCTCAGCTGCAACTGTAGTAGTGCTTAGTTGTTCTGTCTGCTGGAAATACGAGCCAATCATGTTTTGTTGTTTTATTTTTAATGTGGCCACTCCTCGCGTGGATTCGAACCCGCATCTAACACGACACAAGGCAGAGGGAAATTAACTGCATTACCATTTTCGGGCAAGTATATCTCGCTGCAGTCTGCGGGAATCAACATCCAAGTCAGCCATTTTTTTTTGCTTATGTCATTCCCCATACGCTCGAACGGACCAAGACAGCCTGGTAGAATTTTTTTGACTATGAAGAAAATTATTTGGATAAATGCCATGTTTTTTATTTTGAATCTTTTAATTTTATTTGAAAATGTTATATCTATAAATGTAAATGATCTGAAAGAAAACCGAATAGGCTAGTCATCAATTTAAAAATTACATGAAATTATATTTTAAAACTTTAAAAAAGGACTGACAAATAAGAAAGCCATCCAGACTCTGAACATTTACAATGGCTTACAACCTCTTTAATGTAAATTTAATGCGCCCCTTTTTCGTGTATGTATGTATGCATTTAATGTTTTCAATGTGTTTATGGATCTGTACTTGAATAATAAAGGTCAAGAGGCTATATCAGCTTCGCTACAGCCTCTTGATTCACATTAGATAGAAACTGATGATGTAGGCTAAACAAACGATATTTCATGCAACAGTGAAGTTTTCATGTAGTTACTACTGATTTATGATTTTGAAATGATATCCAAATTTGAAAAATGGGTAATTTTAAACCTTGTTAATATTGATGACAATGTGTTCAAACGGAAAACGAGCCATATTTCATTTAATTTAGCCCTTAAAAGTATAATGGTGTGTTGTTTCATTATGGACTTTCATATTAACAGCAAGAATTCAGTCACAACCAAATGTACAAAGGGGCTATTTTGCTTTAACAATTAACAGGTGAACCAGAAGCATACAGGTGAAACTCGAAAAATTAGAATATTGTGCAAAAGTTAATTTATTTCAGTAATTCAACTTAAAAGGTAAAACTAATTATATAGACTTATTACATGCAAAGCGAGATATTTCAAGCCTGTATTTGTTATCATTTTGATGACTATGGCTTACAGTTTATGAAAACCCTCAGAAAATTTGAATATTGTGAAAAGGTTCAATATTTTAGGCTCAAAGTGTCCCACTCTAATCAGCTAATTAATCCAAAACACCTGCAAAGGGTTCCTAAGCCTTTAAATTGTCTCTCTGTCTGGTTCAGTAGAACTCACAATCATGCGAGATGCTCCTCGGATATTACCTGCACAGTAACACACCTAATCTAAGTATTTCAAAAGGTCGAACACACATACAGATGTTTAGATACAGTAAAATCGCTACGTGATTAGCGTTATATCCGAGGGTTGAAGTTGCATTTTAACGGGGCAGTGCAAGTTGCAGCTGTGGTTTAGCTGAAACTAACGCAGCCTGAGCTTTCATGTTACAATATAAAAGGTGTTGACTGTTGACTTAGCTAGCATGCAAACATTTACATGTCTACGAGCATGTTAGCAAACTACACCAAAAGACAAATACTGAGGAATATTGATAGAAAGCAGGGGGAACTAGTAGGCTACTTCCATACTTTTTAGCATTGGCTAATTAGCAACCTGCCTGCCATGATCAGATATAGCTTCCGAGCTAGCTAGCAGCTAGCCCCAGAAGCTCATGAAAACAAGGCTTTCACCGGAGCAGTCTTACGTTATTTCCGAACCACTCTTTTCGTTTCAAAGTCGGAAATCAAATGAACGAAAATGTACACGTGCCCAATTACAGTTCACTGTTGTTGCATGAAATGTCGTTTGTGTTTAGCTTACATCAGTTTCTGTCATCTAATGTGAAACAAGAGGATATCAACTTTGCTACCGTCTTGGTCCGTTCGAGCGTATGGGGAGACGACGTAGGTAAAAAAAAGAAAATGACTGACTCGGATGTGGGCGGGGCTTGATGTCAAGCCCCGCCTTCCCGCAGACTGCAGCGAGATGCTCCTCATTTTCGGCCACATCAAAGGGTCAATGGGCAGGTGGCGCTCTTTCAACATTTAGACTGCTGCCGAGGGAGACAGTAAAGCCCGGTAAAGCCTTTATGTTTAGAAAAAGCGGGCACTATGTGTGAATTCATCCACTTCAGAGGGACAGATGTCGGGGGAGTTGATGGTGATTAGCACCCAATAATTTCAAGAATGTTTCTTAAACTACTCCTGAAGGAATTTTACTTCATTCCCGGGAGATTTGATGGTGTTTGTCATCAAATAATTTCAAGAATGTTTCTTGAACTACACCTGAAGGAATTTTACTTTATTACCGGGAGCAATGTCTTTTAGGACCACATAAATACATTCAGTAGGCTAATATCTGTCAGTGACATGCTGGAGAGTGCTGGAAAGTGAATAAATAACAATTACGCAGCGCTTTTGGGCACAGCTGTTTCTGTCAAGTGAAACTAAACAGACTCTCCAAGATCCTAATATCACCAACAACTAGCCTAATCAGTGTAGCAGCCCTTGGAACCGAAATGAAGAGAAGTCTCGAAAACGGATGCAATAACGTTTATTGCCGCTCTTCCAGCACCGTGAAACTAAAAGGATATGATACAAATAGGAGCAAGTAAATAAATTACAAATAAAGTGCATGGGTTTATGCAAAATATTAACTGGATGCTCAAATGATAAATACAATAGGCTACAATAAAGCCAATGTTTACATTAAATTCACAAGTTGCTGACCCGTATTAACAAGCTCATAACCCAAGAAACATTGCAGGTATCATTTAACACATTGTATTACAAGTTAACTTGAATAACTGAACATGTTGAATAAATGTCACTTATGGATTTCATACCTCGCTCCACTTCCCAAGGGTGCAAAGCTAGCAGTCTACTTAGCTGTCCATTAGCCCCTTGCAGGTAGTTCACCGACAGACTTAACACAAGCATATACGTTCAAAAAGTAATCCGAAGCGAGGACATACACATAAGCTTCAGTAAAAAAAACTATGAGAAAAATGTTGAGTTTACATGCTGTATATATGTGGTGTATGTTTTATGCAAGAGAGCGAAAAATATGGCTCTCGTCTAGCAAGGTTTGCTGCGCGCTGCAATCTGTTTTTTTGCAGCTTCCTCCTGTTCCGTGTGATTTCAAAATAAAAGTCTCTTAAACTATGGTCACTTACACTCCCACCAAATCATGTAATGGTGAATGAAGTAAACATGAAAATGAACAATGAATCAGTCATGATTTCTAGGCTACCTTAGTACACACAAAAAAAAGAAACATCCCACATACGAGGAAACAAAACAGATAACCCAAACATGTCTGATGCAAGTGGTTTGTGTTGGAAATTATTTACTGAGTTTCAAGTAGTAAGACAAGTTTTTGGACAGGTCGTTCTATAATTGAGGCTTTGAAAGTGTAGTGTCCCTTTCCCGTCAGATTCCGATCTCCTACTAGTAGCTTGACGCGACGAACCAACCCATCACTTCCTTCTGTGACGCCAATCACTCGTCCAAGACGCCACTCATTTCTTGCGAGCATGTCATCTTTGATGATAACTAGGTCATTTACCTTTAGATTCCGCCGAGGTAAGTGCCACTTTTGTCTTAAGGAAACGTTCAGGAGGTATTCTCTTTTCCACCTGCTCTAGAACTGCTCGACAAGGTATTGTACCCTGCGCCACCTTTTTGCAGCATACAAATCCTCCCTAAGAAACTTCCCAGGCGGTGGCAAAGCAACTTTGGATTTCATCAAGATAAGGTGATTTGGAGTCAAGGGCTCTAATGAGTGAGGGTCATTGATTCCTTCCACGTTTAATGGACGACTGTTCACTATGGCCATTGCTTCGTAGAATAGTGTTCTGAGAGAAGAGTCATCTAGTCTACCTGGGCACTGAGCAACAGTAGCATTCAACACATTTCGAATGGTTCGGATTTGTCGCTCCCAGACGCCTCCTGCGTGACTGGCGGAAGGGGCATTGAAGATGAACTCACATTGTTTATCTGCCAGGAAGGCTTCCAGTACCTTTGTATCACATTGCTTAAGGGCTTCCTTGAGCTCATTCCTAGCTCTGACGAAATTTGTGCCCTGGTCACAGCGGAGTTGACTGACTGCTCCTCTCAGACTTAGAAAGCATCTTATGGCATTGATAAGACAGTCTGTAGACATCTTCAAGCATTTCAATGTGGACTGCTCGTAAATACAAACATGTGAAGATAAGCCCATATCGCTTGTAATCTTTGTGACTCTTCTTAATGACAAATGGGCCGAAGCAGTCCATCCCACAGAATGTAAAGGGGGCTGAAGGTTGGCAGCGTTCTTTTGGAAGGTCAGACATTTTTTGTTCCTCTGTAGGTCGTCTAAGCTTTCGGCATTTTATACATCTGTGAACAAACTTAGCAATAGTCTTACTCCCACCAAGGATCCAAAAGCCATTGGCTCGTAGTTCCATCAATGTTTTATTTCGTCCCTGATGACAGATCTGGGCATGGTAATGAGCTATAATCAACTCAGTGATGTGGCTGTCTCTTGGGAGGATAATGGGGTGCTTTAGTTCTTCACTGAGGGCTGACTCTTTCAGTCTCCCACCAACACGAAGCAGTCCTTCATCTAGAATGGGGTCTAGGCAAAGAAGAGGACTTGAACTTGGGAGACACTTGCCCTTGTGACTTGTTTGAAGTACCTTTATCTCTTGAGAGAAGGCTTGTTGTTGGACCAGCTTAATCACAACCTCAGCAGCTCTCTTACATTCTTCAATGGACACACAGTCAACGTGTTGTGAGATTTCCTTAGATCCAACTCTCTTGATTCTTGCAACCACCTTGACGAGCTTTGTCCAGGAGGAAAACCGGTTCAGACGGCTTAGGATATCACTTGTTTCACTGACTTGGATTGCAAATATTTGAACTGCCTTGACTTCTGGATCTCCGACCAGCAATTCAGTTGAGGATTTAGGTGGCAAGAGCACTTCTTGTTCCCACAGAAATCTGGGCCCGTATAACCAGTTGGATGAAGCGATTTCTTCTGCGTTAACACCTCTTGAAGCGTGGTCAGCCGGGTTTTGTGTTGTGTCAACGTAGTGCCATTGGTTGGGATCTGTACTTCCTCTTATCAGTTGAACGCGGTTGGCCACAAACACGTGGAACCTTCGTGCTTCATTGCAAATGTATACTAGCACCACCTGAGAGTCAGTCCAAAAAGATTCTTCATCAATCTTTATCTGAAGTTCTGTCTTCAACATGACGCTCATTCTGGCTGCGGTGACAGCAGCTGAGAGTTCCAATCTCGGGATACTTAAGATCTTTGATGGAGCTACTCTGGATTTTGCCATTACGAGACTGCAATGGATTTCACCTGTGTTGTTTGTGTACCTTAGGTAGGAACACGCGCCATATCCTGTACTGCTGGCATCTGCGAAGTGATGTAGTTCAATCCTTACAATGGTACCGAAGTTGTGAGGGACATTACATCGGGGTATAGAGATCTCCTTTAACCTTCTGAGGCCATCCTTCCACTCCTCCCACCGTGACTGAAGGCCTACAGGAATGGAATCATCCCATCCAACACCTCGGCGACACAGCTCCTGCAAGATACATTTCCCTCTCAGGGTGAATGGAGCCACGAACCCAAGTGGATCATAGAGAGAGGCGACAGCTGACAAGATACCACGGCGAGTTGGGGGGTGGTCTTTAGCATCGATATTGAAGGCAAAGGTGTCAGTTTCCATGGACCACTGAATGCCAAGTACGTGTCCTTCTGGTAAAGTGCCTGGATTGAGATTGAGGGGGTCAGTAGTTGCTGCTCTTTCCGATGGAGCTACACAGGTAAGGACCTCGCTTCGGTTCGAGTTAAACTTATGTAAGCGCAAGCCTGCACTTTTGCAAAGTTGCTGCGCCCCGATGATTAGCTCTTTAGCCTCTTCCTCCGTTGAAACACTGATTAACCCATCATCCACATAGAAATTATTCTCTAAGAAGGATGATGCTAGGGGATGGTCAGTCTTATGTTGCTGTGCCAAGTACCTGAGCCCGAAATTGCCACACCCAGGGGAGGAGGCAGTGCCGAAGAGGTGGACTGTCATTCTATATTCTTGAGGTTCTGCTTCCAACTGACCTCCCTCCCACCAAAGAAACTTCAGGTAATTACGGCATTCAGGTAAGACAGAGAACTGATGAAACATTTTCTCAATGTCACAGATCACAGCAACAGCTTCTCTTCTAAACCGTAGAAGAACTCCTACTAGAGAGTTGATCAAATCAGGGCCAGTTAGTAGTGTGTCATTCAAAGAGATCCCATTAAACTTAGCAGAGCAGTCAAAAACAACTCAAAGTTTATCGGGCTTTCTGGGGTGGTATACCCCATGATGCGGTATGTACCACACAGTTTCTCTCTCAGCGGCTGGGGGCTGGTTCTGCATCACCTCTGTCCATGATGTCTTTCATGAAGGCTGTGTAGTGGTCATAATATTGTTTGTTTGACTTCAACCTTTTCTTCAGGTGTTGCAACCTAACAGTGGCCAGCTTCTTGTTATTTGGAAGAACTGGTAAACCAGTGCCCTTAAAGGGGAGTGGCATTTCGTAATGTCTATTGTCCTTCTGCTTAATGGTGTCACTCAGAAACTGAATGAATCAGACGTCATCCTGAGACACGTATTTATTCTCATAGGTCTTTTCGTTGAAGTCCGATTCTAAAATCCTCAACACATCTGTGGCAGATGGCACTGGGATTTCCTTCACTGAGATTCGATGAACGAAACTTTGGTTTCCCTGCCTGTCCAAATGGGGATTGGTTGACCCTATGATGCTCCAGCCTAATGCAGTCCTTTGCGCAAAAGGTTCATTTTCACTACCTGTGATGACCTCTAGGGGGGCCAGTGCTGACGGGCAGTCGTAACCAATCAGCAGTCCCACCTTGCGCAGTCTTGCAATGGTGGAATCTTGTTTCTTAAGTGGTTCAAATGAGGCCACTGGAGTGCTGTGCTTTTAGTGGGAATGTGTGACTTATCGACTGGAATGAAGTCTCGCGTATAGGCCTGTTTTACTGTGATGTACGTTTCAGAGTTCAGTCCCCTAACCTGTAGACCACTAACAGTCTTACTTGCTATTACTGTATTGGTAGCAGTCATGGTGCTTAACCTGAGTTGTACTGAAAGAGTGGTCACACTGAGTCCAGCAGCTAGATCCTCCAATATGAAAGTAGAGTCACTCTGTGTATCAAGCAGTGCATAAGTGAGAATTTCCTTCTCTGGTGCTGTCGTCAAAGACACAAGGACTGGGACAATGCTAGAGGTGGCTGAGGCACGTTGTGTCAAAGCAAAGGATGTAACCTTGTGTGTTTCCTCGTTCCTATGTTCTCCCACAGCTCCAGAGTCCTTTGTGGCTATTTCATTTGAGTTTATCTTTCCTTCTATGTGCAGGCATGTAGGATGACGTCGGCCACATGTGCTGCAAGTGTGCCGCCTTTTACACTCTTTGGTAATGTGCCCCTTTCTTAGGCAACCGAAGCAAAGGCGATGTTCATAAATGAGTGCCCTTTTATCATCTATGGATTTTGCAGCAAAGGTTGGACATTTAGCAATACCATGAACTTCGTCCTGACAACATAAGCAAGGCGCCCATGCCCTTGACTATTCTCCTGTCTCTGTAGAGGAGTCTTCCGCTTGAGTGACTGTGTTTAGGGCTTTGGCTCGCTGTGGGAGCCTCTCTTCCGTGGTTTTAATATTCAGCAGAAGTGGTGAGGCAATGGGGTTGCGTGCTATTCTGGCTTCTTTTGCCATGAACTCTGTAAAGCGTGCAAAGCTGGGATAATTTCCACTTTGGTCTAATTCTTCCACGACAATACGACTCCACCTACGAACCAACCACTCAGGAAGCCTTTTAAGAAGTTTGTGATTCTCCTCACAATCATCGAGAATGCTCAGTCCCTTAACGTGGGGAATGGCCTCAGCACATCCTTTAAGAAAGTCAGTGAACTCTCTAAGTGCAATTGGGTCATTTGCAGAAATCTTCGGCCACTTTGCAAGCTTGTCTCTAAAGGCCTTTTGAACAATGAACGGATTCCCGTACCTGTCTTGAAGGACCACCCAAGCACCCTTATATGCATCATCTGCATTCCAATAGAAAAATCCCTCCACAGCCTTGCGTGCTTCTCCTGCAAGATAACTCTTTAAATAGAGCATTTTTTCAGCAACTGGAAGGGGCTTCTGATCAATTAGGGCATTGAAAGATAATTGCCAATCGATAAACTTCAGGGGGTCACCAGTGAATGTTGTGGGTTCGGGGACAGGTAGATGACTTAGAGTGAATGAGCTAGCAATTTCTCGAGCTAAATTGACTTCTGACTGATTTGACACCACTCCTTGTGGTGTATGACGAGGCTGGAACAGTGTGGCTTGTACATTTAATGGAGTTTTGACAGTGTTTTGGTGGTCTGGTGGGATTTGGATGTGTTTCTTCACCACCATAAATGAGGCTATCACAGTCATTGTAAGCCAGTGCGCACAGCTGCTACCTTTACATCACTCTCTGCTTGTAGCTGTTGTAGCCTTATTTTCTCTCTCCCTATTTTTAATTTCATTTCAGCCTCCCTGGCTTTCCATTCACTCTCCAGTTCATCAAGCTTTGACTGTTGAGCATGTAGTTCTTGCATGACCTTTGCCTGTTCTAATCTGGCAGCGAGCTCAGCCTCAGCATCGGCGCGTTTGCTAGACGCCCCGGAGTTGGTATTAGAGATCTTATCTGATTCTTCAGGTGGCTCGGAGAACACAGTTTCAGTATTTGTTTTGCCGAAGACTGACCCGTACTCATGCTTATTTAATGTCATCCTCACTCTTTCCTTTTCAAGTTGATTGATGATGGGTTCTGATATCTTGTCTGCTTCTTCAGGGGGTTCTGACATCTTGATTATCTATGTGTCTGTTTATATTATAAGCCTTTAAGTGTAGTATGTCTGTACTCAAATCTGTTAAGTGACTCTAACCAATTCTTGAACTATGTAACCACTCACTTCAGACATTTACCCTTCAAAGATACGCTAAGATAAGCAGAGAACAACAATCACGATATTAGACAGTATCACTGATGATCTACAATCAAACAATATATTCCTTTTAAATTCTGTCAGGTTAACACAATAAACAGTGTGGAATGCATTCACTTTCTGTTTTCTTGCTTATTTTAAAATATCTATATTCATCTTTAAGGTCACAAGATTAACATGAAATTCCTTGATTATCTTGTAAACACACGATACCATAAACCATGTTCCACGTATCAAAAGTCCAATGTTGACCGTTGCTGAATTTAACCTGTACTCCGTCAGTCTCCGATTGTAGACTTATCTGTAGACTGTGGACAGGACGTCTTGCAAGCTGATCCTGGCAGAGCGTGGTAGATGAC
This sequence comes from Sander lucioperca, assembly GCF_008315115.2. Lineage (NCBI taxonomy): Eukaryota > Metazoa > Chordata > Actinopteri > Perciformes > Percidae > Sander > Sander lucioperca. The sequence goes on along the minus strand of NC_050175.1, from coordinate 42,678,386 downwards.
TCAAGCGTAGTGTCGAGTTTCACTGTAGCAGCCCTTGGAACCGAAATGAAGAGAAGTCTAGAAAACGGGTGCAATAACATTTATTGCCGCTCTTCCAGCACCGTGAAACTAAAAGGATATGATACAAATAGGAGCAAGTAAATAAATTACAAATAAAGTGCATGGGTTTATGCAAAATATTAACTGGATGCTCAAATGATAAATACAATAGGCTACAATAAAGCCAATGTGAATGTTTACATTAAATTCACAAGTTGCTGACCCGTATTAACAAGCTCATAACCCAAGAAACATTGCAGGTATCATTTAACACATTGTATTACAAGTTAACTTGAATAACTGAACATGTTGAATTAATGTCACTTATGGATTTCATACCTCGCTCCACTTCCCAAGGGTGCAAAGCTAGCAGTCTACTTAGCTGTCCATTAGCCCCTTGCAGGTAGTTCACCGACAGACTTAACACAAGCATATACGTTCAAAAAGTAATCCGAAGTGAGGACATACACATAAGCATCAGTAAAAAAAACAATGAGAAAAATGTTGAGTTTACATGCTGTATATATGTGGTGTATGTTTTATGCAAGAGAGCGAAAAATATGGCTCTCGTCTAGCAAGGTTTGCAGCGCGCTGCAATCTGTTTTTTTGCAACTTCCACCTGTTCCGTGTGATTTCAAAATAAAAGTCTCTTAAACTATGGTCACTTAATCAGT